>NW_015557451.1:375176-428519 GCF_001515605.1 Sinocyclocheilus anshuiensis | reverse complement strand
TCCTCGTATGTGTAAACATACCTGGCAATAAAGCTCATTCTGATTCTGATTCTGATTATTCTGAAATGTTCCATTGAAAATGAAAATAAATGTCTTAGTATTTTCTGTCACTTGTTAACACTTGTAAAACCTGAAGATCATGTGATCCTGCATGATTTGAGAATGGTTCAAACAAAGACAACCTTGTGTTTCAGTGAAAGCAAGAACATCTGACCTTTTAAAACTGGACCTAGAATTAGTGGAGAATTCTTATTCCTTTTATGTTATTAAGTTTCGTTGCTTGAAATGTTTCAAAGTCCTCCTGCTTTTCCATGTTTAAATTGGAGGAATCCCAGATTTTCAATGGGGTCTCAGACTTTTGGGACCCCTTGTACTGTATGTAGCCATGCAAATGGTACCTGGGCTCTTAAATCATTGCCTGAGGAGATGAAAGCTCTTCTTGTCAGTGTGTGGAGCACCTTAAATCATATCTCTCTTTCTCTCTTTCCTCAGGGTCAGAGACCAACTGACTGATGTGGTCAAATCTGCCGCCAAGTAAGTTACTAATTCTGCTGATATTCTTAGTTTTGTTCTTTTTTCTTTGTTTTTTCCCCCCCACAAGACCCTTGTTTTCTCTTTTCTAAGCTAAAAGATTAAACTATCGATTTTTTTTTTTTTTTCTCAAAATGTTTTATTAGTAAATAGTGTGTTTTATATTCAGAATCTGCCGTTTGCTTTTATTCACTGTAGTCTCTTAGGAAAGTGCTTTTTTTTCAGTGCTTTATCGATTAAATGTAAGCTTATAATTGCTCACAATCCACATTTTTGGGCCTGTTTTCAGCATCGATGATAGTAATCATTCAGCATTGCCGCAGTGTGTTCTGTTTAAAATCAGCCTATATGTGGATTAATATTTTATCATTTTGTCTCCATTATGACAGAGATAGTCCAGTTGTTCAAGGTAATTCTATCCTGGCACTAAGTGGCCTGGCTGTTGTCTTAACCAGATATGAGAGCAACCTTCCTACACAGTCTGAAAGTGGACTTGAGGTTAGATGCAGCTTTATTATTTCGTTTCTATTGCGACTACCTATCATTTACTGGCTTTTCTTCTTTTTCAAAAAAAAAAAAAAACCTAGAAAACTTTCCAATAAACTATAATTTCTATTCGTAGGTGGGTCCAGACATCCTTCCCACAGTTCACTGGCTGACGATGGTGATTGACACACTGCTCAGCATTGTTAGCAGTAACAGTAACCCTAAAGGACAAGTCTTCCCATGGTTCATTCATGTGAGTTATAACTCCCTCGGGTGGGGTGTTCAAGAAATCATTTCAATGATTTTTACAGATTCCACTATTGGTGCAGAAAGTACACACTGCACCTTATTTAAAACCTTTAAATATTATGTGTTATTAAAGCATATGCTATGAAAGTCTATAATATTGCACCTTCAGCTAGTAGTAATACCATATTGGTAACGCATTACAATAAGGTTCGATTTATTAACATTAGTTAATGCATCAAGAGCTAACATTATACTAGCATTACATAACACAAATATAATTATATTAATGTTGACAACTTCAAATTTTACAAATGTATTAGTGTACAGTATATGTAGAGACTAACATTAACCTTCATGAATAAATGCTGAATAATTATTGTTCCTTGTTGGTTCATGATACCTACACTACTGTTCAAAAGACTGGGGTCATTTTAGTTACAATAAATAATATTCAGCAAGAACACGTTAAAGTGAACAAAAGTGAAAATAAAGACATTCATACATTCATGATATTACAAAAGAATTCAAATAAATTATGCTCCTTTGATCTTTTTCATCAAAAGAATCCTGAAAAATGCATCACAGTTTCTAAAAATATTGAGCAACACGGAGAGTAATGAAATTATGAAATAAATTCAACATTTAGATGTTTTAACAGTATTTTTTGATCAAATAAATGCAGATTTGGTGAACATAAGAGGCTTCTTTTAGAAAA
This sequence comes from Sinocyclocheilus anshuiensis, assembly GCF_001515605.1. Taxonomy (NCBI): domain Eukaryota; kingdom Metazoa; phylum Chordata; class Actinopteri; order Cypriniformes; family Cyprinidae; genus Sinocyclocheilus; species Sinocyclocheilus anshuiensis. The sequence continues at coordinate 426,538 of NW_015557451.1, read as the reverse complement.
TCTTACCAACCCCAGACTTTTGATCAGTAGTTTGATGGGTATTGTTCATTAACAAATGAAACCTAATAACAAATTTTTCCCTATATTATAACTCAAAAATGACATTCACATTTTAGCGCTCATACTTGGGTGAGAACACAGCGAGTGTGATCGCGCACTCCTGTGCTGCTCTGGGTCTGGCGTTGTTGGTGCCGGTGCTGGTAACCTCGTGCAAAAAGAATATTCCCGCTATACTGGGCACTCTAGCGGCAGGGCTGCCAGGCTCGCCCTCCGCAGACGAATCTCAGGCACTTCAGTTTCACAGCGGCCTGGCTCTGGGCATGTTTCTAGCGTGGCTGCATGATGAGAGAGTCAGGTGTGTGCTGAGTGATACCATGACAGAGAACTCCAGTCTACCCATAAAACAGAACTTCAGCTTATTACCTGACAATTTTAATAGCTATATCATGTTTACTTGTTTTTTGTTTACTGCAGTGATATAGCTGGGCAGTCAGTAGCAGAGCTGCTAGTGAAACATCTGGAACGACTGGAAGATTGTTGCTTTAATCCCAATCTGGATTACAAGTTAGTCTATCTAATCTGATTTTAGTGTTAACTACAACTGTACAACTTAGTTGTAGTTGTTAGCTAAGAAACTAAATCCTTATTGCACACACACACACACACACACACATACACGCATGCACATATGAAATATTTATTTATGAGTTATATTCTTCATTTCCCCTGTACACTAACAGACTCTTAAATGTTTGTTTGCTCTTTGTCTCTCTCAGTTCTGGTTGTGTGTTAGGTGTTGGCTTGGTTCTGAGCTCTCTCAGTAGCAGTAGTCAGTCTGAGCGGGACGGTGTGCATGTGTCTCTCACGCTGGACAGACTCCTGCAGACCCTGCAGGACAGCAGCAATATGAGCCTCATGCTGCAGGAGGTAAAACCATATTGACTGTGGTGTTGTCAGGTGACGTCTTGAATCTTTAGTTGAGAAATGGCTTGGTATTTTGCCCCTTCTTAATACTGTACATTTGCTCAAAAATTCCCAAAATGGGGTTCGTGATGGCACTGCAGGGGGTTAGTGAGTTGATGAAAACCTAGTAATTAATAAAATCATAAAAATGTGAAATTAAAATAAATAGATAATAATAAAAACAATCAAAATACTTAATAAAAAGCATGTTCTATTTTATTTGTTTACCTGCATGTCATGTGACCATTAAAGGGATAGTTCACCCAAAAATGAAAATTCTGTCATTAATTACTCACCCTCATGTCGTTTCAAACCCGTAAGACCTTCGTTCATCTTCGGAACACAAATTAAGATATTTTTGATGGTATCTGAGAGCTGTCTGACCCTGCATAGACAGCAAAGCAACTGAAATGTTCCAGTTGTGAAAAGTATTCTCGTAGCTTCGTAAAATTACAGTTGAACCCCTGATGTCACATGGATTATTTTACAGATCTCCTTGCTACATTTCTGGACATGGGAACATTTCAGTTGCGTTGCAGTCAATGCAGGGTCAGACAGCTCTCAGATACCATCAAAAATATCTTAATCTGTGTCCCGAAGATGAACGAAGGTTTTTTGGGTGAACTAACCCTTTAAGCAACATCAGCATCAGCAAACCACGAACATGCAAATGTGTTGAAATAATAGCTTAAAATCTCAAATATCAAGTAAATATTTTAGGAATGACAAATATTTTCAGCTGACAAAAAAAGTTTTGCAATTCCTGCTTAAGCTGAACGATGTTTACAAATTGACACACATTGATGGTGATGACAGAATTTTTACTTTAATGCAGTGAAAACACACAAAAAAAATTCCATTACTTACAACTAAATACTTTTAGTGGCAGTCATTTTTGTGCATCCAAACATTTCTTGTGTCTTTTATGTGTTCTGTCGGGTGTCAGGTTTTGGCCTATTCTGTGGCGTGTGTTGCAGTTTCAGCATTTAGTGCAGGCATTATTGAGGCCAGTAAGGCTGAGGAAAGCATGAACACACTTCGCACCCTAACAGAGGAAAGCCAACAGGTGAGAGCTGAAATCGTCTGTTTATAAGGAGAGTCATGCATTAAGATAAAAGCTATTTTAAAAAATGTTATAACTGTCTTCCTTGATTAAAATTAGTAGCTATTAAGTTTGATATTAGAACTAAGTTTGGTTTTGTATTAAATAAGATATTTTTGTTGTGTTTTTGCACATGACTGTTTCAAAACAAAATATTTGATTCACACTTTATGGCATTTATTCTGGGGTTTTTTTAGACACCAGGCTTTGCTTTGGCATTGGGACTCACAGTGTTTGGACTCTCTTCTTTTGGTCATGGTAAAGCGGTGGACATCCAGCCTCGTCTGCTGGCTGCCTGGACCAAGATACTGCTGGCAGAGGTGAGGTGCCATTGTTCGGTGAATCATATTGGGCGCCAAATGTATTGTTATTTCCATATGTTATGCATATTTTGCCTTTACACATGCAAGGCATGCTGGTCTTATTTTTATGTCAGACAACCACTTTATTATCCATACCAAAGCTGCTTTGGTTAAAAATGTCAGTGGGAAGTGAAAAGAAACAGTCGACTTAATGCAGTTTGTCTCCCTGACTAGTGAGAAACAATGTGTTGTTGTGCCATAGTAAGTGAACTATATATCAGGATCTGATCTAAGGCACAGGTCCAGAATTTAGGGTTAAGTTTTTCTCTTCCCAGTGTCTTAGTTTTGATCTAGAAATCTCAGGCATCAACACTAAATCTCAGCTTTCATGAGGGAGAACCTAAACTGTCATTTTTTATCTTTCTCCAGGGTTGTCCCACAATGCAGAGGCTGTCTGCCCTCAATGGACTGATCGCATTAGTGGGATCGGAGATGACTCTCGTTCAGGTAATTTAATGTGTAATTCGTGCTTATGTCAAGCCTTGTGTTATATTTGTACCTGGCAGGATGCAAGAGACTGTTTCAGTTTAAGATATATGTGTTGGCATTCAGCACCTTCAGTGCAAGACTTGAAAATAACACACTAGCAGTGTAATAAATCTTACTTCCTACAGCTAGAATGTTTTTTTTCCCCCATCCTAGTGAATGTTAAATATCACGAAACATCACTTTCTCGTATATTACCCTGCATTAAGTCCATTATCGTATGTTGAGGTGCCATTAGTGATAGCAGTTAAATGCCAGTCTCGTATGGACACTGCCCTTTTCACACACACCTGTGCCAGGCTGCTCTTTGTGTGGCAAATTACACTCCTCCGTGCCCACCCACTTTCCAGACACTCATACACATACACACACAGCGAATGCTGTCTCGCCTTTTTAAATGCAAATGCCACCATACTTGGAAGGTAGCCAGGAAGTGTCGCCATAGTAATGGTGGGACTTGACAGAGGTCTGCCAGGATTTTCTCTCAGTGTGAATCAGAGCCTTGTGAATGTCTCGGATTACTCTGCCGCCCCACAGATGAAAAGATTTGTGTTAATGTGTCTTTAAGCAACTTAAAGTCACTGAATAAACACTTTAAAGCACTTTAAAGATTCGTTCTTGAATTAAAATTGTGAATGTAGCTCATTAAGCTGGTGACTGTTCCTTTCAGATCTAAACTTGTGTAAATCCCCTCAAACCAGTGACCCTAACAAACAAGATTTTAAAAACTGATTGTTCTCTTTTTAGTTCAACTCTGTTTACTAACTTTGTGCAAGGACAGGTAAGGAAGCAGATCTCAGCAATTATATATCCGTAAAAGTTAGCTGCTGGGGAAAGGTGAATGTACTATGGCAGTAACAGTAGCTGGCCACATGAGGGTACTGTAGGGTTCAAATAATGTCAAAATGTCAAAACAAATGAATCCTTTCTGACACTTTAAATTCGTTTTAATAACTGAACATTATTGGACAATACAACTTTTAATTAGTGAAAACAAAATCAGTAGGTTTATAATTTGTCTTAAAGCTGAATTTTTACATGTTTTAAATGGTTAAATAGTAAAGTAGATAATTAAAGAGCAGCATAATATGTATTTTTTTATATGCATAAGTAATGTAATGTCAGTAGAATTGGTTATGTTTTTAAAAGAAGTCACCAAGGTTGCATTTATTTGATCAAAAATACAGAAAAAAAAGTAATATTGTAAAGTAAATTACAATTTAAAATAAGTCTAAAATAATCAATGTTTAATGCTTAATTTTATGTGAAAACCATAATACTGCTTTCAGGTGATGTATTAAACTCAATTTCAAAAAATTGACCCTTATGACTGGTTTTGTGGTCCAGGGTCACATATATTCATAGACTTTTACTGTGTCCTAGAACCCTTTGACCTTCAGAAAGTGTGTTTTTTATCTCCATTAGCTGAAGAGTGAATCAGAGGAGTCCTCACAGCAGCAGGGCAGACTGAACGAGGTCATCCGAGCCATTACACAGGTTAGAAATCATGCATTTGAAATACATCAAAAATATGTTTATAAAGTCAAATATGTATACTGGAAGTAAAACAATGCTTGGAAGTAAGTTAAGTGTTATTTTATTTTTATTGTTTCTTGCTCTCATGCCCATCCTCTCCACTAGATCATCACCTTTTCAGGAACAATAGGTCTGCAGTCTAACGGAGCATGTCTGCTTGGACACCTGCATCTGGCCCACATGTCCAGCAGCCACAGTCGAACCTCAGGTGAGATTCAAAATGCCCAGTCTTCTGTCTTTTTTATTCTAAACTACTATTGTTATTGTTGTTGATGATGATGATGATAATGATAACAATAGTAATAATAAAAAAAAAATAATAATAATAATATAAAAACACTATTATTTTGTTACTTTTATGTTAATTATTATTATTGATGTTGATAATAATATATCTAAAAGTCTTTTTATTTGAACAAAATGTATATCACTATTAAAAAATATGTATATAAAAAATATGTTAAAAATGTAAATGAATATTAAAAATAATATTTTAGTTTCTGATGTAGTTGTTATTGATCATATTAAATCATAGATGTTTTTAAATACAAATAATACTATCAAATAATAATTATTATTGTGGTTTCTGTTGTTGTTAATAATAAAATAAATAATTACATAATAAAATTTTATATAAAAATATATTAATACAATAATAATAATTGTTGTTAATAATAACTGTTAATAATAATAATAATTTATAAAATAAATAAAATATATATATTAATTTTATTGTTACTAGTACTAACAATAATCATAATAATTAATAAATAAATAATCCACATATAAAGTACTGATACTGTACAAATGGTCATTCACCGGTGAAGAAGACCAATCAAACATACTTTTTCAACCCGCTTTAACAGTTCCTCAGGACTTTGGTTATCTCCCAGAGAAAAGTGTCATCCGAGCTTCAGTAGACTTCATCACCGAAGCAGGAAGGAAAGGTAACACACTATCTAATGCTAATATCTAATAAAAAGTGATTCCATTGCTTACTAATGTTGTGATTCTGTACAGGACCTGAGTTCACTCTTCCACACCTAGTGAAGACAGTGCTGGCAGCTTTAGGGACGGTCGGTGGAAGCTTCCAGTATCCTCCAGTCAACTGGAGTGCCATCCTCTCTCCGCTGATGAGACTCGGCTTTGGTGAGCTTCCTGTTCGTCATCGTCGTGAATTAGTCTTCTGTAGGAAATACCCTATTGTGTCATTTCTGAGGATGTATGATGTTGAAGTGCTCACCTGTGCCTGTCATAGGTGAGGAGGTGCAGCATCACTGTTTAGCGTTAGCTGCCAGTCAGGCCCAGTCTTCCCAGAGTGCCTCACTTTTCCTCGGCATCTGGCTTGTGCCTCCCCTGGTTCACAGCCTGAGTGTGGGTATTTCTCTCTGTGTATGTCTCTCATGTCTCTGTCACACATTAGTGTCTCTTTGGTGACTTCATACAGACTTATTGATGTTAAAATGCTGGGTTTTCACTTATAAATAAGATATTTTAGTTTGGTTAATTGTCACTGTCGCTCTTTAGTAGTAGTGAACTTTTTCACACAAGTGCATCTTTTGAGCTTGGGCCACTAAGAAACCACCTACCACCCTCCCAGAATGCCATAGCAAATCAAATTTCATTTGAACCAAATTTCATTTTCAATTACAATTATAACTTCCAACTATTATGAAAATTAAGTTATTATTGTTTGCAACAGTGTTTTAGTTTTGTCTTGTTCTATATATTGAATATGTTTTGTAGTTTTCAGAAAGTTGTGGAAGTACGCTACAACATAGATGCTTTTTATCTATTTTTATTTAATTTAAATGTGTTGATAGATAGATTAGATAATATATATATATATATATATATATATATATTATTTTTTATTTTTCTGTTCAGTTAAAAGCAGCTCTACATGGCGTCCAGTTTTACACGTGCAATTTTCTTTCGAAAATTTCTAAATCTAATTTTTACTAATTTGTTAGACATTATCCCTTTTGAAAGCTTTGTAAAGTTTAATGTTATTTTCAGAGATGCTTAAAAGTAAAGTAGTAATTAGTAGCTAATTATCTCATAATGTTATCATCTGCGAGAAGTTCATCGTGGCTTTTCTGGCTTCAAAATATCACACTGTTTTGTAATTTTCTCTGTCTGCAGTCATTTTCTTAATTTTCTCAACATCTGTACGCTCCACAGCTCCGCACTAGGGCTTCTCTCTACGAGTGCCTGAGCTCCTGGATGAAGCACGTGGCTGAAGACAAACTGCAGGTGCATGTGGACAGTCTGGCAGTCCAGCAGTTTGTGCCCGGCACACGTCCTCAGCGCCTGCCCCTGTGCCTGTCCATCCTGCGTGGGCTGTCCAAAGCCATGGCGGTCCCCAACCCGCCACAGAACTGCTGGACTGCCCTGTGCTCCACCACTGAAAATATCTATAACCTCTTACCTGATAATATACCTGTATGTCCTAGCAATCTGTAAGATGTTTTATAGTCATATTGTTGACCAAGAACTCGAACATTTAGCCAGTTCTGCTGCTGTCCAGATGTGATGTTTTTGGGTTGTTCTGTAGGCTGGTGAACTGGACCTGTATGAAGCCATGTGTTCATGCCTGTCTGAACTCAGCGACACTGAGATAGACCGCATAGTCAAAGTCACTGAGGTATTATATAACTCCGTAATGAATTATAGGTTTATAAATCTGATTGTGTTGAAATGTATCATGATATGTAGTCATACTATCTCGCCTCAGGGTAATGAACCCATTATTTCACTTTGCAAGCACAAGATGCATAAAAAAAGACAAAAAACAATAATGTCTGAGGGATGTCTGAATATCCAAATGAAATGCCTGCTGTCTTTCATTAACATGTACATAGTGAATTTAACAATGAATTTATTGCATTTATATTTTTTTATAGACATTTTCATAACACATTAGCAGAAATGAAGTATTTTATTGTAATGTCTTTTATTTTTATATCTTCATCTTTCTCACGAAGATGCCTACTGGACTATCCCTAACCATGTGCTTCCAACTACTTGTTATTTTATGAAAATATGATTGTTTTGAAAAATACCAGTTCTATTAGAAGCAGTAACAGTAGTTTAGATGTTCTGGCATCAGCAAAGACTTTGATTAATTTATTTCCATTATTACAGAAATTCTGCCTCCAGGCAACACGTCTTAAAAGGATCCCAAAATATTTTTTTTTTCTTAATTTGTTGTTGGTTTTAGTAATGAGGCTCATTTTATTAAAGAAAATTGAGTCAGATTTTTTTCCCCTCTTCAAATATAATGCATGCATAATGCGTAAATGTTTGCAGTGATGAATAGTTATGCTTTCATCCATGGAAGGTTTTCTTCTCCTATCATGATAATTAATGATAATCATAATTCATGGCAAGAGCATGGGACAGCTTCTGCTGTTTTGTAATTTATCATGTAATATTACAGCCATTTCAGAGCAATTTACAAGTTAAATTACTTGCTCAAAAGTACTCTGACAGTGGCTAGACATTAAATCAACAGATATACATACAACCCCACACAGTTCTCTCTGTTTTTGGGCTCCGTCTACAGGCTAATGTGGAAAAAACAGCTTTCATCCTATCCTACCTGACCTCTAAAGGCAGAGTCCCTCTCCTCGGACTCGATGTCATCAGTACCATCCTCCAGGTGGGGAATAAGAAACAAATCAGATGGCTTCTCCTGCAGGCCCTCCACCAATCACGCTTCGCCTCTAGTCCCAATGCAGGTATGTTAATAATACTAATGTATATAGTAGTAAAATATTTTCAGAAAAAGGTGCACTACTGTTCAAAAGTTTGTGGTCAGAAAGGAATGAATTCTTTCATTCACCAATAATATATTAAATTGGTCAAATGTGACAGTACAGATTTGATTTTATTAAAATTATATTTTAAATAGATGCTGTTATTTTTACTTTGTTCGTCAAAAAATCCTGAAACAATATATCACTTTTTCCACAAAAATATTAAGCAGCTCAACTGTTTTGTAATTATTATTATTTGATATAAGAAATGTTTCTTAAGCAGCAAATCAGCATATTAGAATGATTTCTGAAGGATCATGTGACACTGAAGACTGGAGTAATGATGCTGAAAATCCAGCTTTGCGTCACAGGAAAAAATTACAGTACATTTCAAAGCATTAAATAGAAAACAGTCATTTTAAATTGTAATAATATTTAAAGATAGATAGTTTAAGTTGCTTTTTTACTGTATATTTGATCAAATAAATGCATCCTTGGAGGTCCAAAAAAATTTTACTTGCCGCAAATTTTTAATGGTGGTGTATATACCTCTATACAATACTACTATAATTAAAACCATTAAAACCATTTTCATTACTTGGAATAAAATAGACATTAACTGAAACATTATATATATATATATATATATATGTGTGTATATATATATATATATGTGTGTGTATATATATATATATATTTCAGCTAGTTGCCAATGCAACATTTCTCATATTTAGTTTAAATCAATGTACTAAAAAACTAAAACTGAAAAAAAATATGAAAAACTATATAGACTTTTTTTTTTTTTAATGACAAAAAAATATAAAAACATACAACAAAATTAAAATGAAAATGGAAAATATAAAAATAAAAGCTGGTTCAAAATATTAATAAAAATATTATATATTATCTCAATATTATATATTATCTCAATGATGCTAAAATAATACTGATTCTTATATGTTACAAAGTTACAAGCCACTGCCTGTGTTTTCCGTTTCCATTAACCATTTTAAGTGCCTCCTTTTTGATGAACTTGAATCATGTAATGTTGATTCAGAAAGCACGATGTTTTGTTTGTTTTCAGGGGTCTCTAAACGAATGGAGTGGCTTTTGGAGTTAATGGGCCACATCAGAAATGTTGCATACGGATCTCCTTCTGTTAAATGTGTCCGTGTTATAGAGGTATGTGCAGTATAACTGCGCTGCAAAATCTGTTGGTTGTAATTTATTGGGCTCTGGTTTCTTTTAGGTCGATTTACAATCATATGTGGATTTGCCTCTAAAGAGTAGTCGCTGCCATCTGCAAAGTGTTTTTGGTTGCCTTGCTGTAGGCCTAATGATAGAAACGGTTCTTTTCTCTATAAAACAGCAGCAGGAAGCAAGATACTACCCGTGCACTGACTTAAACGTTATGTCTGCCATCATTTTGCAGGGCACAGACTTCCTCCTCAGTGTGTTTGCTGCGGTAGTGGTGTCTTGGGCTGACCATTGTGCCCCACTTCTCATTGGAATCAGGGCCCAGTGGTTTCCCTGGCAACAGTCCTCTCTGACAACAGAACTGTCCCATGACCTCTGTGTCAACCCTGCTATCACAGAACTGTCGATCACGTCATGCCTACTTGCAATCCCATGCAGCATGAAACAACTACTCGCCAAAGAGCCGTGGAAATCCCAGTCACAGAAGGCATGGAAGCTTTTATCTCTCGTTTCACAGCTTAAAAATGTGTAGTTCTGCTGAATGTTTTTTTAATTCTGCTTAGAAAAATACAAGTTGCACAATTAAGGTATTCATGTCCATTGCACAAATCATGCGGATTGAGTAACAAAATTGTTACCAAATTGTAACACTTACAATCCACAACTCTTAAAGGGTTAGTTCACCCAAAAATGAAAATTCTGTCATTAATTACTCACCCTCATGTCGTTCTAAACCCGTAAGACCTCCGTTTATCTTCGGAAAACATGAAGATATTTTTGATGCATTCTGAGAGCTCTCTTTCCCTCCCATAGACAGCAATGTAATTACCACAAGACAAAAAACACGAAAACACCTTTCTGTCGGGAGAGAGAGAAGCCGCAGCGTGTGAACGCGCCGCCATCTTGAGCGTAACTCAGTAACAGTGAATATTGAATAAAAACAGTAACAGTGAATATTGTTGCAATTTAAAATGCATTCAGTTTTCTATTTGAATATATTTAAAAATGTAATTTATTCCTGTGATGGCAAAAGCTGAATTTTCAGCAGCCATTACTCCAATCTTCAGTGTCACATGATCCTTCAGAAATCATTCTAATATGATGATTTGCTGCTCAAGAAACATTTGTCATTATTATAAATGTTGGAAACAGTTGTACTGCTAGATATTTTTGTGGAAACTGATACTTTTTTTTTTCAGGATTCCATGAATAGAAAGTTCAAAAGAACAACATTTATATGAAATAAACTTTTATATGAATTTACTGTCAGTTTTGATCAAGTTAACGCTTCCTTTATAAATTAAAGTATTCATTTCTTAAAAAAAAAAAAAAACTTCTCAACCCCAATCTTTCTTTCTTCATGCCATCAGTTCATCGACTGGCTCTTCAGTATTACGGAAGGTCCTAAACTAGGTTTCTCTGAGACTGCCTTTCTTATAGCCAAAGGTGAGACACTTTGTTTTAGTCGAATTATTATTATTATTATTATTTATTATCAGTCTTTAATTTGTGTTTTAAAAATGTTTTGATAACAAGAAGCAAAGGTATGTGATGTACAGTACAAGTGAAATCTCCTATTTGAATCTCATTTGTATCTCATTTCTTCTTAGGGACTCTATTGGCTCTGAGATCCAGCTCTGAGTTCAAGAAGAAGGGTGTGTGGACCAGGGCGTATGGTTGGTGATCTCACTGAAAGCTCTGACACACCAAGGACACCATTTGTTTACATGCATATTCAGAGTAGTATCTACATAAAGCAAATGCTTTCTAGTTCCAATACTCTAGTGATAAACCCGTCTTGTTACAAACCAGAATGAACACTGACATGTTTAATAGATTGAAAGTAGGTATACCATAGTATTTGTTAACAAAAAAGGACAAAAGAGAAATGCATAAAAATGGCTTCAGAAAGTATAATTTTCCACTTTCATATATTGCTTGTAAAACGTATTGAACGTTTTTCTGTGACCAATTAAGTATAGAAAATAAACACATCTGTGCCACACCAAGTATATTTTTCTGCTCAAAAGAAGCTTGTGATGTTCGCATAAATTTACTTTTAACAAAGACTTGAAATCCAGCTCAAGCTGATTTGAAACTTTGTAATTCATTGTATCCTTTAACCGAAAGCCTTCTCGTTCCCATTAGACAAGCTGATGTACAATGCAGATGCCTGATGGTCCGTAATTGTAGCTTATGCTAGCCATGGGGCCTGACCGACATATAAAATGTAACCTAAACAGACTAACATGCTTTAAAGTGGTAGAGTGATGGTTTACAGTGTTTTTTTTTCTTCCATGTGCAGCATTGTCATGACGTCATTTTCTTTAAGCTCCAAATGTATTAGTCACATAACATTTATGGCTCATGCTCTGGCCATTGTCTACAAGAAAATATACAGGAAATCACACATTAGTAGATTTTAAAAATACACTACTGTTCAAAAGTTTGTGCTCAGTAAGAGAGCAGTACTTATATTCAGCAAGAATGCATTCATTTGATCAAAAGTGACAGTAAAGACATTTGTAATGTTACAAAAAATATATATTTCAAATAAATGCTGTTCTTTTTAACTTTCTATTCAAATAATCCTGAAAAAAATGTATCACAGTTTCCATAAAAATATTAAGCAGCAGAATATGTTTTCATCATTGATAATAATAAGAAATTATTTCTGAAAGATCATGTGACACTAAAGACTTAAGTAATGGCTGCTGAAAATTCAGCTTTGCCATCTCAGGAAGAAATTACATTTTAAACTATATTCAAACAGAAAAAAAAATGTTATTTTAAATTGTAATAATATTTCACAATGTTACTGTTACTGTTTTAAACAAATAAACACAGACTTCTTTCAAAAACGTTTGAACAGTAGTCTATATATTTGCAGTGAATCCAAATGCAATTTGTTCGATCCATCAGTTTGTTTGAAAGAATTTTGTGTTGTCTTTTTTTGTTTTTTCAATTTTGTGTTGTTCCATCAGATTTTCCTGGCTGAAGATTGCCATTTGTTAAGGCAATAGTTCAGAACCGTCATGCAATGATTGGTCTGTCACTTTTGAGAGGTATGGAGACAGTCACTTTAATTTGACAAATAAAGGTGCAGCCATTCACATCTTCAGGAGTTTTTTGCAGCATTACTGCTGAGCTTAAAGGGTTAGTTCACCCATATTTTTGATGAAATCCGAGAGCTTTCTGATCCTCCATAGACAGCAATGGAACTTTAGGTTACTAATTTAACCCCAGTTCTCTGATAACATGAAGTGAGGTATCTCACTTGTGAAACTCAGCTCAACTCAACTCAACCGTTATTTATAAAGCACATAAAACTTTCAAAACCATAAAAATGGACCAAAGTGCTGTACACAAGCAGTATATAATAAAGATAAAAAAACATAGGAACAAAACATAAAATAAAAGACAAGTCATTCACAATTGTCCTGACCAATCAAATGCCGAAAGCCTGATAAAACGAGCAAGTCTTTAAGTCCTTTTTAAAAATGTCCATGCTTGATGAGGATTTTACAGATAATGGCAGAACATTCCAAAGTGCTGGAGCCACAACAGAAAAAGCGCGATCTCCACTCCGCCTCAGACAAGACCGTGGGACAGTCAAAAGCAAGCTCTGAGAGGAGCGCAATAGTCGATGCGATTGGTAAGGGACCAACATATCCCTTATGTACTCAGGAGCCAGATCATGCAGAGCTTTATACACAAACATCAACAACTTGTATTGTATTCGATATTTTACAGGAAGCCAATGCAAAGATACCAACACAGGTGTTATATTATCCCGTTTTCTAGTGTTAGTTAAAAGTCTTGCTGCATCATTCTGAACATAACCAGAGATTCACTTATTCCAAAGTATAAAGCATTACAATAGTCCAACCGCGTTGAAATAAAAGCATGTATAACGGACTCTAAATTCTTGTTCGAAAGAATAGTTTTTAGTTTGGACAATTTCCTTAACTGAAAAAAGGATGTTTTCACAACAATTTACTTGTCGGTCAAGATGGATTTCAGAATCAATAATTACTCCCAAGTTCCTTACATAACCACATAGTTCATTGGACAATTGTCCCTGGCTTCCGACCATACCTTTCTGAAACTACTTGTTACCAAACATAATAAACTCAGTCTTCATTTAATTGAAGAAAATTATTTGCAAACCAAGCCTTAACCTCTGCCAAGCACTTGCAAAAGTTTGTTTAAGAAAAACAACCGTCAAGCTCTAAAGGAAAATACATTTGCAAATCATCAGCATACAGATGATAGTTAACATTGTATTTCCTAAAAATTGACCCCAGGGGCAGCATATATAAAGAAAACAAGGTTGGACCAAGAATAGATCCCTGTGGGACCCCACAGGAGAAAGTAGCAGATAACATAATTTCCAATTTTAACAGAACAAGTCCTATCCTGCAAATAAGAAGAAAAGCACTTAAGTGCAACACCATTAATTCCAACGTAATCTCTAAGACGTTCTATTAAAACAGCATGATCTATAGTGTCAAAAGCAGCGCTCAAGTCCAACATCATTAGGGCAACACCCTTCCCGGAGTCAATACTCAAAAATATATCATTAAAATCCTTAAGAAGCACTGATTCTGTACTGTGCTTCCAGACTGAAAGACATCCATTATATTATTCTTTGTCAGAAAATCAACAAGTTGGTTATGCGCAACTTTTTCCAAGATCTTGTTCATAAAAGATAGTTTTGAAATAGGCCTAAAAAAAATGTAAATCCTGTTGATACAGATTTGCCCTTTTTAAAACTTGTTCAATAGTCGCACACTTAAAGCCTAGTGGCACTCATCCAAAAAATAAACTACTATTAATAATTCTTAAAACACTAGGGCCAATAGTATCTATGACTTCTTTAATCAGTTGTGCCGGGAGAACATCATAACAAGAGATAGTTGATTTTAAATGCAGTACTATATCCTTCAACTGGGCTAAAGAAACCTGTTCAAAGTTACTCAAACAGTGAGAAAAAATCCTTACATTGGCTGTAAGATTTCCTAAAGACAAAATGTTAGACCGAATAGCATAAATTTTACCAATGAAATACTTTTAAAAACTCTCACAAAGATCCTTAGATGGAGTAGGAAAAGCATTAATCGACGGACTTAGTACCTTATCTATAGTTGCAAATAATACCTTCGGGGTTATTTACATTCTGCAAAATAATTTGCGAGAAATATGAAGATCTGGCAGCCTTAACAGCATCTTGTGGAAGCACCAATGACACCACGTCTGCCAATCACAGCCAATCTGTCAGCCCCTCCTCCTGCCGGTTGGGATGCGATATCTTAGCTGCGGCCCTGTGACAGACCTCCAGCAGATCTGTGTCCACCTGTACAGGGGAGGGTTAGCTCTTATCCTGTGCACTCAACAGACAGGACTGATTTGGGGGGAGAATGGCATCTTCGTTGTCGTCATCGTCATCCTCATCTTCGAGGATTGTCGACAGCACCTTGTCATCATCACTATCCATCATATCTCCCAACGAGTTTGAGGAATGTGGACACTCCATAGGTTCCTCTTTGGGTTGAGCAGAGAGGCATGGGTCCGACTTTCCTGTGGCTGCCACTCTCCTTTCTTGGGTTTTAGTAGAGAAAATTGAGCAGTGAGGGCAGACCTCGGGGTTGTATAGCGCTGCCTGAGCATGTTTAGCGCCCAGGCAGGAGATGCAGAGACTGTGTGAATCCTTGGCAGAAATCCGCACTCCACAGCACAAGGATGTGGAGGATGGCCTTTCCCTCCATGGCTTTATGGCTCTTTCGAGGTGGCCATGAAGGCATCTGTACTCTCTTCGTACAGTAAGTCCACCACAACGCGAAAACTAGTACGGAGCTGTGCTAAGAGTAGAGAGCTCGCTTTTTCCCTCTTTTTAGTGCGTGACAGCTTCCGAAATCTTCCACGGGGAAGAGAGCGAGAATGGTGAGACGGCTGGTAGCTGCAGTTTATATACAAGGAGGCGGGACTCCCTGATCGCTGCAGCCATTGGTCTGCCGTGATTGGCAGACGTGGTGTCATCGGTGTCAATCCGTCACACCTGGGATGTTCCCATAGTGAGATACTGAACGAATGTTAGAAAGAGAACTACCATGTTCAAGGCCCAGAAAGGTAGTGAAGACATTGCTAAAATAGTCCATGTGCCATCAGTGGTTCAACTGTAGTTTTATGAAGCTATGAGAATACTTTTTGTGCGCAAAGAAAACAAAAATAATGATTTTATTCAACAATTTCTTCTCTTATGTGTCAGTTGACGTGCGTTCACAAGAGTACCACGACGCATGCGTGTGATGATGCTGCTGATGCAGGAGCCGGCGTTCTGACGTAGAACCCAGATGCGCTGTGGCTTGTTTGCAAGCAGAGGAATGCACACACA
The DNA here is from genome assembly GCF_001515605.1 of Sinocyclocheilus anshuiensis. Lineage (NCBI taxonomy): Eukaryota > Metazoa > Chordata > Actinopteri > Cypriniformes > Cyprinidae > Sinocyclocheilus > Sinocyclocheilus anshuiensis. The sequence continues at coordinate 410,737 of NW_015557451.1, read as the reverse complement.
TGTGTCGTGGTACTCTCGTGAACGTATGTCGAAGACTGATTCAGAAGAGAAAAAAATTGTTGAATAAAGTCACTATTTTTGTTTTCTTTGCGCACAAAAAGTATTGTCATAGCGTCGTAAAATTAAGGCTGAACCACTGATGTCACGTGTACTAATTTTTTAATGATGTCTTCACTACCTTTCTGGGTGTTGAACGTGCCAGTTCCGTAGCTGTCTATGAAGGGTCAGAAAGCTCTCGGATTTCATCAAAATAACAGGTCTTACGGGTTTAGAAATGACATGAGGGTGAGGGGTTTCGTAACTAAATCGCATGTATTCAAAAATTCTTCAAATGCTGCCAGGACACAAACACATTTGATATTATGAGTCATGTTTTGTTTGCAGGTTTGTAAGATCCCTCATTACACATAACTCTCAGGCAAATCTGAGTTTGTTTTGTCTCTCCATCTGTTTCTAAAGAGGATAATCGCCTCATTTCCCTTTCCAGTTTTCACTCTGTATTCAAAACTGCTGATGAAGTAATACCAGGATTATTATACTTAACTAAAACCATTAAAATGTTGTTACTTGAAATTAACTGTAACACTTTATTTTAAGGACCAATTCTCACTATAAACTAGCTGCTTATTAGCATGCATATTACTGACATCCTGGCCTTTTATTAGTACTTATAAAGCACATATTAATGCCTTATTCTGCATGACAATATCTTAGATCCCTTAATCAAATTCCATACCTAAAATTATGACTACTTTAACTATAAATAAGCAGCAAATTAGGAGTTTATCGAGGAAGAAGTATTAATTAATACTTCTTCCTTAAATTCTAAAGTGTTAACAAATAGATTTTAACTAAAATTAAATATTTTAAAAAATGTTGCCACGGCAGAATTTCTCATTTTGATTTAGTTTAACTTGATGCACTAAAATAACTAAAACTACAAGTAAAATAAATTTGATGAAGACTATAGACACATTTGACAAAAAAACAACAAAATGACTAAAAAATATAGGAAAATACTAAATTATATAGAAAAAATAAAAACGTATTAAAAATATTAATAAAAAACTATAGTAGGCTCAATGCTGCTAAAATAACACTGAGTAATACTAAGTACTTTTAAGGTCAATGTCGTCGGTATATTTTTTCGTTTGGGCAATACTAATAGAGGATTGAGGATGTCGCAACATTATTTACACACCATATATAGCCAATGCACTGAGGGTTAAATGTAAATTTGAGTAATATGATATACTGTTCATCATCACTTTATACAGTTGGAGGAGACTGGGGTTGGGTTCTGGTTCATATTTGGATGTTGATCTGAATGTGTCCTTTTCATTCATACTCATTGATTTTTATCACGACATGAAAAATACAATTCTTTCAAGGTGAGGACAACTTTTCAATTTTATTAAAAAAAAATAGTGAGATATTTTAATTCTTTGTAAATATATGAATGTTAGATAATATAGATATAGATGCAGTTATATTTTGATAGAATATTTGGAAGCTTGTGATTCAGTTTTTAATCTGTCTGACAGATCTGATAAATCTGATAAATCAGATTCTGACAGAAGAGAATAAATGTGGGATATTTGGACCTTGGTTCATCTTTTCACACTAACCATCAACGCCATCAACCATCTACTGGTGAGTGTAATTACATGTGCCAAAATATAATTACAGTTTTCACTACAGACAAATATTATCAGTAGTTAACTGCAAAGTCTTTTTAATATTCACTATGACAACACTACTAACACTTAATATAATGATTTTAAATCAGTCTTGGATAGTGCTGATCTTGTGCATTTTGTCAAATTTCCAACACATAACAAAGATCATATTTTAGATCTAGTATGTTGCTCTGGTGTTATCCCTTTTAATTTTTCTTCTACCGAATTTCCTATCTCTGATCACAAGCCGGTATTTTTTAAAGTTACTGTTCCTTTAACAAAAGCTAAACCACAACGATCTGTTCTATTTTGTAATATTAATAATATTGACCTTAATGTTTTGGATGGAATGATTGACCATTCTGTAAACCAGTGCTGTTTTATTTCTTTTACATCTTACTTGGTACATTTTGGCACTGTGGCTCCTGTGAAAACTTGTACTGTATAACTTTTTTTATTCTTCCCCTTGGTATATTTCTGAGCTCCGTCACCAAAAGGCTAAAGGTCGTCGACTGGAGAGACTTTGCAAAAGAACTGGTCTTAAAGTACACAAACAGTTGTATTCTGAGCATCTGCTCTCGTACAAGGCTGCACTTAAAAGTGCAAAATCATCTTTTTATGCAAATGTCATAGACAATGGACAGAACAAAGTCTTTGTTTAGCACTGTTAACAAACTGTTGAAACCTTCTGTTAATGATTCACTTTCTCCCAATCAATGTGTATTCTTTTCTAATTTTTTTAGGTCTAAGATTGACAGTAGACATCAAGAATCATCCAAATGGATATAATCAAGTATTCTGATCTACAAGTGTTCTCTCTAAATTTGAGTTGCCTTCAGTTGATAATATCACTAAGTTTATTATTAGGTCTAAGCCTTCTGCTTGTTCACTTGATCACTGTCTTAGTTAAGTCCTGCATTCAATTTCTCCCATTATTACAGCTTACAGCTATTACAGCTTTCTGCCATTGTTACAGCTATAGTGAGTTCCTCATTATCTACTGCTACTGTTCCTTCACAATTAAAATTGGCTTCTATCACCCCAATTCTTAAAAATTCTAGTGCGGATCCTAATGATTTCAATAACTATCGGCCCATTTCTAATTTTCTTTTTATTTCAAAAATACTTGAAAGAACAGTAGCAACTCAACTTGAAGCACATTTGCAAAGTAATGATCTCTATGAGCAATTTCAGTTGGGTTTCAGATCCAAACATAGCACGGAAACAGCTCTCGTTAAAGTTACAAATGATCTTCTCCTAGCAGCTGATTCTAGTTTTCTGTCTATTCTTATTCTTCTAGATATTAGTGCTGCCTTCGATACTATTAGTCGTTCAGTTTTATTGGAACGATTGGCTTGTATTGGGATAGCTGATAATGTGCTTCTTTGGTTTTCATCTTATTTAAGTGACAGGAAGCAGTTTGTTCAGATTAAGAATGCTCAATCAGAGCATGTTACAGGTGTTCCACAGGGGTCAGTGTTGGGTCTGCTTTTATTTATTATTTGTATGCTACCCCATGGTCACATTTTTTTGCATGTATGGCATTACCTTCCATTTTTATGCTGATGATACACAACTGTATGTTCTTATTCATGCTTTGGTTACATCACAGATGTGATTATTGTTATTCTCTTTTATTTGGTCTTCCTGATAAACAACTTCATTGATTACAGTTAATTCAGTACGCAGCTGCTAGGATTGTTACCTACTCACGTACCTCTGATCACATAACTCCCATTCTTTTCCAACTGCATTGACTTCCTGTTTGTTATTTACTGTCATTAAAAACTAGTTTTTTCCAAAAACCTACCATTTTATGAAAAATCTAAATATTATTTCTAACACAAAAAAATGTTGCTAAATATGTTTCCATTTTGTATTATTAGTGGTGGGGCCAGTAAAAATCTGAACTACTGGTCTGTTCAGCCCTGCAAGACTTGATTGGTTTTTCTAATTTGGAAAAAAAATGTACACCTCACATATCCTTGCAACTAATGTGAATGTTTCCTCACTCCGTATATAAGGTGAATCACCATATGTGAGAGAAAGGCAACCATGCCTGTATTACACTGAAGCAAATTCCCAGCATTTGTCAGCATTGGTTATCTCTAAACTACCAAGTGATTTTATTGGGGTTTTGTGTAAGATTTATTACTATTTTTATTTTAACAATTATTTTATTTTTGAACCTTATTGATTATTTTTCTTATTCACTGTGGGCTATAAGATAAAATTATCTGTAAACTGCTTTGAACAGTATTTTTTGTGAAAAGTACTGTAAAAATCAATTTGAATTGAAGTGAAAATGCTTGTTTTCAGATTTGTGTGTCTACTGTTATTCTAATAGTAAGCAGAAAAAACAAGATATGCTCATTTACTTAATACAAACTAAATACTTTCCACATATTTTAATGATTTTATTGATTCTAGTGAATAACAAAATAGGTGATATTATCTAGATTTTAAAAGTAAAAAAAATCAGTCTTTTTCATTTTTTGTTTCTTCCAGACATTTCCAAAGACGTATTTCTTAACTGCTTTAAATGAGTTTGTAGGTATGTCCTTTCTTTGAGTCTTCTGATTTGCCTTAATTAGGCATTTTAGGAAAATACATTTGTTTGTTTCTGTAATGACTGAAGGTCCTAACATGTCAAGGTCACTCTCAATGTTAGAGCGGTCCTGGTTTTCATTGGTCTGCTCGCACCAGAAATTTGTGAAAAGGTGTGGTAACAAGTCAGCAATATCCTGAAATAAATGGGGAAGACCACATTTATTCAGAATTCTGCTGCAGTGGAGATCATCCAGGTCGACATGAAGGCTTCAGTCACTGTGCTGCTTTTTTTGATCCTCTTTGAGCTGAATGTCAGCGTCTACAGATATCACATTTTCGTGAACGAGACTTTATCATGGCAAGATGCACAGCAGCGCTGCAGAAAGCACTTTGACGACCTGTCCACTGTCAGAAGTAAAGATTTAAAGGATTTATCTTACAATTCTCTAATTAAAGAGAACCATTTTTGGATTGGTGTTCAGAGAGACAGTGCAGACAATGACAAATGGATATGGTCAGAAGGTGGAGAAGCAACAATTACATTTTGGGAGGATGGACAACCTAATAATTATTATCAAAAATGTGGTGCTGTCTCTAAATACACATTTCAACTGAATGACAAAACCTGCACTGACCATCTAAAATTTTATTGTATGAAGGTCTATGAGCTGATTGTGGTGCATCAAAAAAGCACATGGGAAGAGGCCTTGGAATACTGCAGACAAAACTACATTGACCTGGCCATAATAAACTCGGAAGATATTATGGAAGAAGCAAAGATTAACAGCACAGTAGCCGATACAGATGAAGTGTGGACTGGCCTGCGCTTTCTAGCTGGTCGTTGGTTTTGGGTAAATGGAGCCGGTCTTGGATATAATGTCTGGTCTTCAAATGGAGAGCTCCAGTGCCCTGCCATGAACCAGCGCTGTGGGGTTTATGATAGAACAAAGGGGGTTTGTAAACCCACAGACTGTGACCAGAGACTCAACTTTCTCTGTGTCAAGGAGAAATACGAAGATTGACTTGATTCATTTTAGGAGGTCGGCAGATGTGACACTATAGGAGGAGTTCCTTAAAGTGTCCTTTTCAGAAACTTTCATTGCTTTGCTTTTAATGGCTGAACATAATGAAATCAAACTCTGTGACTTTCTGTTTTCTTAAAACTATAGCCAACTTTAGCCAAACAGAAAGTAATGTAGCTTATGACATTCATGTAAAATGCATGCCAATATGCAAGTATGTTCATAAAAAAAATCTTCTGGGTAAATAAGTTGTCATTTGCGTACTGACATGGTTGACAGCTGTTAATGAACAATCACTTTTTTAGATTAACTGTAATACTGTATAAGATTTCCATTCGAACTGACAGCATAAATATAGGCTTTGCGCTACCAGTTTCAGCGCAAAATGCAAAACTGACATTTCATTCAGTGACGTATTTCACTTGGTGACGTATTTCACTCGGCTAAAACAGACAACGCATACACTTACTTATTGGCAACCCGTCAAAATAAAAACTTGCTGATTTTATGTTTGAAAATGTTAAAAATTCATATTTAAAAAAATGTAATGTAAATATTAGCAATTAATTTTTAAAGTGTACTATAAAATAATTATTTTTTTATTTAATACTCACTTTTTATTTTAAAATATAATGGTATTATCACACTTTATTATTTTGTTTATATTTTTAAAAACTAAATAAAGTGCAATAATACTATTACTATTATGATTTATTTATATGATCTATTTAATGGGTCACTCTATGTGCAGTGTGAGCACCAAACCAAATCTCCAGGTGATCTTATGAGAACCAGTCCGAAAAAATTATGTTCACCCTAACCAATATTTTCACGCGTAATATATCCTTTTTAGCAACAGTCTTATAACTGATATTTTCAATTAGTAAATTTCTAAACTTATTTGTGAAAGAAAAAAATTACTTTTTAATATATACTATTATACCGTGTTATATCTGATTTATCTTCTTTTGGAATCATTTAATTGGTGGCAGCATTGGAGAGCATCTAGAAGTTCTGACACCATATAATTGCATTCTTGGAGTGAATTTTATTTAAAAACGTATTAATGACAATAATAATTTCATTATTTTATAGATTGTGTTGAACAATGTTTTTAAGCTGTGTGCTGGTTTTAGCAATAATCTGAGCAAAAAAAAAAAAACTATTTTAAATATAAATTAACAAAGGCAAGATATTATTCTATTTGACCTTGGTTTTCTTGCAGGCATACCTAAGAATGCCTAAAGTCCAGAAACACTGTTAATGTTGATAAACATAATGCTGAGTGTGGTAGCCTATCAATAATGTATCCAATCTACGTAGTTCACTTTAAGATAGACAGATGTTTTAAAGCTGGCTACTTTTTTTTTTTATATATATATATATATATATATACACTGTAAATTACTGCAAATATTTGTAAAATAAATTATGCAAATGAATACTTACAGGAATATTATTAATCAAAATATGGCATGTGTATGTTTTTCGAAGTTGTGTAGCCTGTGCTTAAACACAATGAAAAAGAAAATCACAGAAGATTGTTGACTAGGTGGTAGTTAGATATTCACATTTGATCAGAAGTAGTACTTGAAAATGATTTTGATGGTTAAAAAAAGCAGAAATGTGAAGCTTGAATTTTTGATGCATATGCTTTTTTTTCAGTTAAAATCTATTTGTGCTGTAAACGATAACATGTTTACAGTTTTTCACATTTGCTAAGACACTAAACCCCATTCTCTGTACCAAATTCTCAATACCCTAAACCAATGTCAAATAAATCACTCTTTCAGCAAAACTTTAAACAAGTTCAGGCATTTTAGATACTGTTTGCAGATCTCATGCACTCTTTTTGCAAAACTCTAAACACATTCTCACTCATTACAACGCAGCTTGCACGGTGACAAACTTGTGATGCAAAACCCTAAACACAAGAAAGCAAAAGTCAAGCACAACTGCAACACAGTTGTCATCGTTTACACACAATAATTCAAAACTGTTCACACTTGTTTCTAAATATGTAAATGTACAAAATATAGTTCAAAGTGCACAGATGGCATGGGTGTGTCCAACAATCTGAGAGGTACGGAAGAGTGCGTATACGAGGTGGAGGAAGAGGAGGTCGAGGAAGAGCAAGAACAGTCATTTCAGATGAAATCAGAGCTACTGTGATAGACCATGTTCTTGTGCATGCGATGACAGAGGCAGGACAAAAGAGTTCAACCTAATTTGAGCAGATTCTCTGTGCTGGCCACCATACTCAGTTGGAAAGTTCAAAAGAAAAGTGGAAGAGAATCTTGTGTAGATTTGCAAGACTACCATATTAGAGTGGAACTGGCCTGTGGTGACATAAACGTGCTGTCTTGTCAAGGCTGGATCCACCACACCAGAGGGTTTTTTTCGCCATTGCCTGCCTGCAACGTAGATGAAGTCCTCTGATTCTTTTTTTAACATATATATGCATGTGTTTTTTTCCTTTTTGAGAGTAACATTTTCTTTTTTTGGTATATTCTCTAAGACAGTGTTTCCCAACCTTTTTTTAGTCGCGGCAATCTTTTCTGTTTCTTATAGCATTATAGTTTTGTATTGTTTGTAGTGTGATCAACGTTTGCGTAACGACTCGGAAAACCCGAAGACTCGAAACAGGTGAACTACTTGACTAATTCCAGTAAAGAACCTATAGGATGTTGCGCATGCGTGACTGAACGAATCACTCCCTGAGACGACTCATTCTTCCCGAGTCACATTAAAAATTCGTTCAAAATGAACGAATCGTTCAAGAACAACCCAACACTAGTTTGCTTCAGAAACCCTCCACCTTCCCCAGCTCCACCTGTATAGATCTGCTACGAGGTGATTCATGTACGCTATAGGTTATTTCATGTGTTATATTTGCAGCAGCAATATTTCTTACATGCTCACAGCAGCATGTTGTGGATGTATTGGCAGTAGCAAGTCTCGGTACTCGCTCTGCCGCAGCAGCAGCAGCGTAGCAGATCTATTCCGCCAAGACCAAATACATTAACATTGTCATGTACATTACCATGCCAATCGCTCCGAGAGTTGTCATGACAGAAATATATTCACCAAACTTAGGTATTTCTTTTGTTGTGTGTGTGTGTGTTTTATTGCAAAATATATACTAAATAAAATAAACAGGGTTTCTTTGTAACTACATGCACTGGACAGTGTTCTCCATTTTTTGATGTAGTGTCTAATGAATGATCTGTAGTGTGTATATTATTGACTAATGTGTGTATGATTTGAAAGCTTTGTTTGATTTTGAGTACAGGTGAAATGGTTTTGAAGCGATTGTTTGATTTTGCCAGAAGAGTCAGGGGTTCTGTGAATTTAGTTTGAAGGTTTGGATATGTGTTTAAGGTTTTGAGAAAAAGAGTGATGGTTTTAAGAAATGTGTATTAGCAATTCAAAAAAACTGTAAATACTTACAATTGTAACACTGAACAAACAAACATAATTGTGTTTCGACACAGGGCGGAGTTCAACAAGCCACTCCGCCTCCAATTAATACTCCTAAGGTTAAAATGTTTGGCACTGGTGAAAAGGAGAACCTGTACTGATAATTTCTCTGGTTAGTCTTTCTTCAGTTTCTTATTCCAGCTCTCAAGATCCTCCTTCCTTTCCTTCAGCAAGAGTAGTACTGTTAAACTGGATCCTTCAAAACAGTGAGATGAAGACAATCAGCTGAACCACTCATGACTTCATGAAAATTTAAATGACTTTATGCATGCAGTTGTTAAATAATGAGCAAATGTACAAAAAAAAGTGGCCATAAAAGTATTTAGATACTGAAGCCACACTAGAATGTATGAATGTCACTGCATTACATAACAAAAATACCACCATATTTGGTTGTCTTAGTATTTTGACATTTTCTAGTTAAAGATTAGTGGAACATGTTCATAGTTAATGTGATAAACTACATTTGTGGTTACAGTTTGTTAAAAGTAACTAGAAAAATCTTGATATAGCAAAAAGGTTTGATTAGTCTGATATTTTGTTTCAAATACAATGAAATGCAGATTTTTAAGGCAAATTACATTATTTTACCTAATACAAGAAGAAGTAACCAACCCATAAGAATGTATGGGGAATAAATGAATATTGATGCAGGTACTTTAAGCCGCACCGAATCCATTCCTTCAGACTCGGACAAGTATGGCAACATATGCAAAATGCTTATTCCTAAAATAAAAGAAAGAGGACAAAAAGAGAATGTGGTTAGTGACTGAAAGCTGACTAAAATATTTTACCCTACCGAGGCTCATTTTTCTGTAATGTTGAATGAAATGAGCTGTGACTCATCACAGTTGGGCATGCTGCAGCATGATTAGTTTTTCTCAACACATTTCCTGACTAACCACTAAATTCAACATCACTATACTCTCCATAAGACAAGTGTGCTAACTCATTTCTGATTGACTCAGATCAGCTTTCAATTTTAAACGATGTTCTTAAAGACAATTTTTGCAGGCCCAGACAAGGCTGTGTTCACGTTTTGAGCAACAGTTTTAGTTTTACCATGTCAGATTGTAAGAACAATGTTAAAGTCTGCAAACTCTGTTGCGCCGAGCAAGAATATCAAAAAGCATAAATTATGTTATGTTTGAAACATAAGATACATGACAAATATTGTAATCATTTTATTTTAGTTTCTACAGGACATCAGGACTCAATTTAGACATTAAAAGTTATTCTTCTTTAAAAAGGAGAATCTGTGGTCAAATTTATTTTAATAAAAATGTTAAAGTAGATGTTTTTTTTTGTTTGTTTTTTTAAACTGTTAAAAATATTTTGTGTATATGCATACTATTGTATTTACATATGAATTTGCAAAATTTATGAATTAAGCTAAATTTCAACTTCCACTAAACAAATTAACCAGTCTTAGCACATAGTTTTTCAATTGTTAATATTTAACAGATGGATTTTGTTTACATAATTCCTTTCATAATTATACACTATTTGTTTAAAGAAGGGCAAAATGGATATTAAACCTTAACCATTTTTCAATGTTGAGAAGGTTGAGAAATGTTACATTTTTATGTATTATTGTAAAAACAAGAGCATACATTTTTTAGGTTTTATGAGAATATCTCATATTTTATAGGAGTATTGTTATTTTTACCCTTTTTATCTACAGTGTCTACCAAAAAGGTGAAAACATGTCCCCTAATGACTTTTGAAAAATAATAATAATAATAATAAATCATACAATTGATTAAAAAAAACATTCTGCTTTGATCACTTAATTTATATTTTCAAAGTTAGCTGGTCAGCATTAGGAAAGATTATGTGATGGCCATTTACGTTTTTCCCAAATTGTGAGAATATTATCCAAAATAATATTATTTTAATCAATCACATTTTACCTTCTGTGACAGCAGACAGCAAGTACACTGGGATCGAGAGTGTTTGATGCACCCATAGCATTTTAAAATATGGTGTGCCTATAAGGCAAAATAACTCATGTGGATACCTGTGGGAGGAAAAAAAAAACAACAACAAAATATTACAGACAGAATGCTCTGTTGAAAAACCTACAGTATATTAGGTCTTCAAGGCACTACTGAAAGTCCTATATTGATGCCACAGTGAATTTACCAGCAAGTGTTATTACAAAGAGTAAAGATAATAAAGATGACCTTCAGAATTACTCACAGAAGCCTGCATGCAAACACAAAAGACTCAAACCTTAGAAGGCCCAGTATATTCCACAGATAAAACTGCACACACACGACTGGTTTACTCTGAAACTCTTCCAGACTGATGAGGAGAAACAGAAGGACATTTCTCTCCATTACCTGTAAATGGAAAACTGCATTAATGAATAATAAAGGTGAATAGAAATCAGGTAGCTTAAAAATGGTATAACCCTATAGCTCTAAATTGGACACATTTGTATGTACTTCCTTATGCACTACATGCACTTCCTTCTGACTAAATTATGATTTACAGCCAGAACTGGGGAAACATTTCATAATATCACAACACAGAAACTAGATTTTGAAAGTAAAAAAATTGAGAGAGAAAAAAAATTTTTAATGAGCTCTTTTTTATACTTCTTATGTGCAGTTGTGCAAATTCAAGGTTTGTACATTTATTACTGTAAATATGGTCTTTATATTTTACCTGCATGAAGCGAGGGAAAAGTCTGCACTCCTCAAAACCATCTGCAATATGAAACAGTTCTAACAAAGACAGAAGCTGACAAGCACCCATCATAACGCCCACAAAGTAGAAGGTGCCAGCCTGGGCATCTAAGAACAAAACACAAGTTATCAGAAGAGCTTTGTTTCACTTGATTATATCCATTAAAAATGCAAAGTAATATTTTAAGCTCTGATATGTGTGGAAGTCATGAGCTCTTTCATAAGAGTGTTCTGCTTTGGTTGTTACACAACTCTAAACAGCCACTTGAGTATTTCTCAAATAACATCTTGGGTACAATTGGTAGAGATGTAAATAAACTGTGGGTTTGTTTAACATCCCAGATTATTTACATAAGCAGACATTTCAGAAGCGAGTTCATAAATGTTGCTTACCTTCCCCAAAAGAGAGAAATCTGGCTGTCATGTTTGTGAAAATCCATGTGTGTCCATAGAACTGAAGCAAGTTGTACGAAAAGAGATATGCGAGACTGAGGCTAAACCTGCAAAAGATTACATTTTCAAGTAATAGACTTGTGCAGCATATGAAAAGAAGTCATTAATATAGCCCTCTTCCAAATTCTTCATCAACATAATGACGATGATGATGATCCAGAATAAAAATGTCCTGATAATTTACTCACTCCCATGTCATCCAAGATGTTCATGTCTTTCTTTCTTCAGTCGCAAAGAAATTAAGGTTTTTGAGGAAAATATTCCAGGATTTTTCTCCATAGTGGACTTCAATGGGGACCATTGGTTTGAAGGTCCAAATTGCAGTTTCATTGCAGCTTCAAAGGGCTCTACATGATCCCAACTGAGGAATAAGGTTCTTATCTAGTGAAATGATCGGTCATTTTCTAAAAAAATAACAATTTCTATACTTTTTAACCACAAATGCTCATCTTGCACTAGCTCGACTTCCTGCATTACGTAGTCATGTTGGAAAGGTCATGCGTGACATAGGCGGAAGTACCGACCCAGTGTACAAAGCGAACGTGCAAAGAAAGTCAAATGCCCTTTACAAAAACGTTAAAACATTGATGTTGGGTGATTTTGAAGTTGGAGGAGAAAATTAGTTTTTCACCCTACCCTACCTATTTGAACCGGAGTACACAGACGAAGAGCTAACCGCATGTGACCTTTCCAATGTTATTACGTAATGCGTGAATTAGCGGAGGCACACCGAGGAGCTAGTGCAAGACATGCATTTGTGGTTAAAAAGTATATAGATTTTTTGTTTGTTTGTTTTAAGAAAGTGACATTTCACTAGATAAGACCCTTATTCCTCGGCTGGGATCGTGTAGAGCCCTTTGAAGCTGCTCTGAAACGGCGATTTGGACCTTCAACCTGTTGGCCACCATTTAAGTCCATTATATGGAGAAAAATCCTGGAATGTTTTCCTCAAAAACCGTAATTTCTTTGCGACTGAAGACAGAAAGACAAGAAATTTTGGGATGACATGGGGGTGAGTAAATTATCAGGACATTTTGATTCTGTAAGTGAACTAATCCTTTAACCGTCAACAATCTCCAAGGCATTTTAAACAAAATGGGGCCTACATTTATTTATTAGGCTATTTCTAAATAATCCATAATAAAAATGACTTGTCAATGTGAGTCTGACATCTTGGAAAGCGATCATCCATCTTATTCAATACAACTAATGTAATCCGACTATCCTGGTTAGTGAAATCCCGTTTGAAAACAATGTTGAAATATCTATTTCTACGTAAACAGAAGCTTTAATAGCCCAAGTATTTGTTTTGACTTCCTTACAAGTGGGGAGGTTAAAGCCTCAAAAAGGGGGTCACATAACGTACCTCTCTTCCACTTGACTTCACTCACTTATCCCCCATTTTAAAAATCCTACTTTTCACTTTAAAAACAATAAGGAAAAGTAATGAAATTGAAAACCATACCCACTAGTTTTAATCAGTTACGATATGCTCCCGACAGCATAACAGAAAATAAATCTAAGTTAACTTGACCGCGCTCGGTGTCCTTCAACGGGACGCTGTTTTCGTTCCACCTGCAGTTTTTAACAGTATTTCGGTGTTCCGGTTTTAGGACGGACCTTTTAGAACGCGCCCCATTCCACTGTGCTTTGTTTTGGGGCAACAATACACACACTCAAGAAGCTTTTAGAACGTTTCAATTCGTTTCATTTATTTATTTTTTTTTTCCTTTTTTTTTTTTTACAAAGCTACACTTTCATTGTAGTATAGTGCATCTGGGAAAAAGCCAGCGACTACATGAAACAAAGCTGAAATTAAAGCCCCATGTGCCTTTTTATGTCTGGTACATGCTGATAGGACAGACTGTTTTGGGTGAGGCTGCGCGCTAAACATCGCCATGAATGACTGCTGAATGATGTCAACAATATACGATACTGATATTTACCTCATTCCTCCCAAGCGTCCGTAGCGATGAGACAAAATAAGTCAAATCAAATGTGTGAGGAAGTTCTGATCACAGAACTCCCCCTCTGACGTCAAGAGGGCAGATCTAACACAGTTGGTTTTCCCAGCACACACTGAAAACGTGTGGTTTTTTTATGGTTGGCTCATACTCTCATTTTAGTTTTCTTTTGCAATAGTTTCAGTTTACTTGCAATAGAATGACACTTTTAATTATATTTTTCATTTCAGTATTAGTGTTGTTTTTTTTCCGGTTAAAATCAAATTGATTTTAATGCAAGTGTGTTAATTAAACTTGTAAACTAATCATTTGCTTTTACATTACAATTCAATCATAAACAAAGTGACAAATTAGAAAAAGAAAAAAAATCCCAAAGGAGGCAACAATATGACCAGTGTGACGATCATTTAATAGTAAACCATACAAATGCAAATAAATAGTTATGATAAATGAAGAGGTAGAAAAATGAAGAAAGCGGAAGACATGTTAACAGATATGTCACTGTTTTTACATATTTGAAGGGATTTGTATCTCAGACGCAATCCTTCAGTCCAATCTGAATTTGTCTGATTTGCATGTCAAATTTTAAGATTGTACTTCATCTATATTACTTCAGTGTGGAAAATCGTAGGGCTCACGCAAATGGGTAAACAAAGCAAATAGCTATCAACATGCCTGCTTAGGCACACATGTTGAGAAAAAGACAACCACAGTAGAACGGTCACACTTTTCTTAAAAACTTAAAAGGAATAATCGTAGTATCGTTTACTCTCCCTCATATCGATCCAAACTCGTTAAAGGCACAATATGTAATTTTTTTTAATTAAAATATCCAAAAACCACTAGACCCTCTTGCGGGCGAAAATTACATATTGTGCCTTTAAGCCTTCTTTCATCTCTTACTCAAAAAGTGGAAATTTAGAAGAATGTTTACACTGAGCTGTTAAACTTAAAAAAAATTAACACAAAAGCATAATAAATTTCATAATTCATAAATCAATAAACCTCATGCACTATAGCCTATTCCAAGTCTAAAATTTAAGATTTTTTTTTTTTTATTGACTTCAATTGTAAGGAAATTTTGGAAGCAAGAAAGTAATAAGGCCTGAGATTCAAAGGAGATGAAGGAGAGTAAATGAAAGAATTTTTAATTTTTAGTTGATTTTTTTCCTTACAATACAAAAGGAACTCTATTCATTCAGACAGAAATTCTGAACATTAAAAAACAGCGCTGCTTTACCCCACATACGCACGACCGGAAGGAGCGGAAGCAGTCGACTGTGGCATAATAAAAGCTCCGCTGCTTTCGAGCTGTGTGTCACGCTAGTTCAGTGGCCTCGTTTCACTTCGACGGCTTTCAGCCTCACCCTGCTTCATTCTACTACGTTAATAAATCATTAGCTCATCCATGAACATGATTTCTTCCTGAGTCCCGTCGGATTGTATCGGCTGTGGGGATGAAGACCACAACTCCCATGATTCCACACTCAGTCACCAAGCTACGCCTTTGCCTCTTGTTTATTTTGAATACGCGCCCTCTTGCGGGCGAAAATTACATATTGTGCCTTTAAGCCTTCTTTCATCTCTTACTCAAAAAGTGGAAATTTAGAAGAATGTTTACACTGAGCTGTTAAACTTTAAAAAAAATTAACACAAAAGCATAATACATTTCATAATTCATAAATCAATAAACCTCATGCACTATAGCCTATTCCAAGTCTAAAATTTAAGATTTTTTTTTTTTTAATTGACTTCAATTGTAAGGAAATTTTGGAAGCAAGAAAGTAATAAGGCCTGAGATTCAAAGGAGATGAAGGAGAGTAAATTAAATAATTTTCATTTTTAGTTGATTTTTTTCCTTACAATACAAAAGGAACTCTATTCATTCAGAAAGAAATTCTGAACATTAAAAAATTACTCTTTATGACACCTACCCTGGATTGTGTAAGACTAAGGTCTGTAATGCATTACAGAAATGTCTGAAATTTACATTTGTTTGAAGGGATTAACTTCCTTTGCTCTTCCTCCCTTGTTTAATTCAGCTTACCTCATTTGGGTCTTGTCTTAAGATAAATATTTGGTTATGCAATACTTGAGCCAAACTGTTTTGACAGCTCAGTGCCATCCTGTTTTATTGGTTTGATTTTATTATATAAATCATCTGAGAGGTGTGGTGAAAAGTCAGTGTTCTCCTCAAATAAATGTGGAGCACCATTCACATCTTCAGGGGATTTCTGCTGAGCTTACACTTGTTTACGGTATTTAAATGAAGCTTACCGTCACATATTTCTCTTTTTGAGTCTTGTCACTTTAACGGCACTTTATATTGGAACTACTTTTATGACTTTTCAGTTTTTTAGGACTAGTCTGTACATTACAGCCAGATATAAGGCCTGGTCTGAAGAAGGAGAGCTGCTGTGCCCTGCCATGAATCAACATCAAGGAGTTCTGGATAAAACAAGAGAAGGTTTGGAAATGAATAAATATTGTAATTTTAATTAATCTTCAATAAATAAAGATATTGGTCCAACAACAGACTGAATGCTACCTTTTTAGCCTGTCACAAGAGAGAAAAAAATCATTCTTAAATACGGTGAATTGAAAATATGATGTTTACAGTTTTGAAAGAAATTTAACCAGTAGGAGAGTGTTTTTCAAGTGTAGATGAATGGAGAACAAGAAAGCGGAAAAAAACATTATAAAATAGAGAGTCCCATGAATTTGTTTTGTTCCTCAGGGACAAGATTGGAACACTTTATTTGCACATCTTATTTGCCTCTCAAATATATTTATTCCAATACTTAAATATGGACAACCTTAAAGGGATATTTGAGCCAAAGAAAAATAATAATTTGAATGCCATATCTGTGTTTTGTTTTTTTTTGTTTTTGTTTTTTTTACAATGACAGTTTTGAAATAACATGAGGGTGAGTAAAGTATGATTTTCATTTTGGGCTGCACTGCCCTTTTGAGGCTCCATGCAAATGCAAACAAATTTTTAGTTCCTCTCACTTGCAGTCTACCCTGCCCTATTGTATGGTGATCAATTGAATAAATGATCTCTATATTTTTATTTTATTTTTTAAATCTTGAAATATCAGTTTCAAACTCAGGTATGCACACATGCACTTTAGTCTGCGTATAAATGTTCAATTCTTATTTTAGTTCTTATTTTTTAGTTCCTTTCTTTTTAGTTCTTATTTAACACTTTTTAGTCTAATTAATTGAATTAATATGTGCAGGATTTTTTTTTTTTTTTTTGCTGTGTAAAGCTGAAATAATAATAAAGCCACTCTGACAAAATCATACATCAACTTCTAACTAGATAGTAAAGTTTGTAGGTAAACTTTAAGTTGGCTTGAAAAAGCATAGCCAGAAAGTTTGAAGTAGTTTTAAAAGCTTAAAGTTTGAGGGTTTTCAGTTTTAACTAATTTGAAGTAGTTTTAAAGTTTTGAAGGCAATACAATTTATCAGAAAAATAGATAGATAAATAGACAGATAGATAGATAAATCAATAAGAAATAGTAAACTAGCATGTTGCTAGCATGATTATCAAGTGACTAGTATGTCGCTAGCATGATTAGCAAAAGTTACTAGCATGTCACTAGCATGATTAGCATGTCGTTAGCATGTTGCTGGCATTATTAGCAAGTAACTAGCATAATTAGCATGTTACTAGCATGTTTCTAACATGTTGTTAGCATGATTAGCAAGTTACTAGCATGTTTGCTAGCATGATTAGCAAGTGACTAGCATGTTTGCTAGCATGAATAACAATTGACTAGCACGTACTAGCATGTCATTAACATGTTTCTAGCATGTTGTTAACATTATTAGCAAGTGACTAGCATGTTTGCTAGCAGGTTGTTAACATGATTAGCAATTGACTAGCATGTTGTTAGCATGACTAGCAAGTGTCTAGCATGTTGCTAGCATGGCTAGCAAGTAACTAGCATGTCGTTAGCATGATTAACAAAGTTACTAGCATGTCGTTAACATGTTTCTAGCATGTTGCTAGCATGATTAGCAAAGTGACTAGCATGTTGCTAGCAGATGGTTAGCATTATTAGCAAGTGACTAGCATGTTTTGCTAACATGACTAGCAAGTGACTAGCATGTTGCTAGAATGACTAGCAAGTGACTAGCATGCCGTTAGCATGATTAGCAAAGTTACTAGCATGTCGTTAGCATGTTTCTAGCATGTTTGCTAACATGATTAGCAAGTGACTAGCATGTTGATAGCATGATTAACAAGTGACTAGCATGTCGCTAGCATGTTTCCAGCATGATTAGCAAGTGACTAGCATGTTTTGCTAACATGACTAGCAAGTGACTAGCATGTTTTGCTAACATGACTAGTAAGTGACTAGCATGTTGCTAGCATGACTAACAAGTGACTAGCATGTCATTAAATGTCGCTAGCATGTTTCCAGCATGATTAGCAAGTGACTAGCATGTTTTGCTAGCATGACTACCATTTGACTACCATGTCGTTAACATGATTACCAAGTAAATAGCATGTTGTTTACATGTTTCTAGCATGTTTGCAAACATGATTAGTAAGTTGCTAGCATGTTGCTAGCAAGATTAGCAAGTAACTAGCATGTTGCTAGCATTACTAACAAGTGACTAGCATGTCGCTAGCATGTTGTTAGCATGATTAGCAAGTGATTAGCATGTTGTTAGCATGATTAGCAAAGTTACTATCATGTCGTTAGCATGTTTCTAGCATGTTGCTAGCATGATTAGCAAGTGACTAGCATGTTGATAGCATGATTAACAAGTGACTAGCATGTCGTTAGTATGATTAACAAAGTGATTAGCATGTTGTTAAAATGATTAGCAAGTGACTAGCATGTTGCTAGCATGACTAACAAGTGACTAGCATGTCATTAACATGATTAGCAAAGTTACTAGCATGTTGCTAGCATGTTTCCAGCATGATTAGCAAGTGACTAGCATGTCGCTAGCATGTTTCCAGCATGATTAGCAAGTGACTAGCATGTTGCTAGCATGACTAACAAGTGACTAGCATGTCATTAACATGATTAGCAAAGTTACTAGCATGTTGCTAGCATGTTTCCAGCATGATTAGCAAGTGACTAGCATGTCGCTAGCATGTTTCCAGCATGATTAGCAAGTGACTAGCATGTTTTGCTAGCATGACTACCATTTGACTACCATGTCGTTAACATGATTACCAAGTAAATAGCATGTTGTTTACATGTTTCTAACATGTTTGCAAACATGATTAGTAAGTTGCTAGCATGTTGCTAGCAAGATTAGCAAGTAACTAGCATGTTGCTAGCATTACTAACAAGTGACTAGCATGTCGCTAGCATGTTGTTAGCATGATTAGCAAGTGATTAGCATGTTGTTAGCATGATTAGCAAAGTTACTATCATGTCGTTAGCATGTTTCTAGCATGTTGCTAGCATGATTAGCAAAGTGACTAGCATGTTGCTAGCAGATGGTTAGCATTATTAGCAAGTGACTAGCATGTTTTGCTAACATGACTAGCAAGTGACTAGCATGTTGCTAGAATGACTAGCAAGTGACTAGCATGCCGTTAGCATGATTAGCAAAGTTACTAGCATGTCGTTAGCATGTTTCTAGCATGTTTGCTAACATGATTAGCAAGTGACTAGCATGTTGATAGCATGATTAACAAGTGACTAGCATGTCGTTAGTATGATTAACAAAGTGATTAGCATGTTGTTAAAATGATTAACAAGTGACTAGCATGTTGCTAGCATGACTAACAATTGACTAGCATGTCATTAGCATGATTAGCAAGTAAATAGCATGTTGTTTACATGTTTCTAACATGTTTGCAAACATGATTAGTAAGTTGCTAGCATGTTGCTAGCAAGATTAGCAAGTAACTAGCATGTTGCTAGCATTACTAACAAGTGACTAGCATGTCATTAGCATGATTAGCAAGTGACTAGCATGTCGCTATCATGTTTCCAGCATGATTGGCAAGTGACTAGCATGTTGCTAGCATGATTAGCAAGTAAATAGCATGTTGCTAGCATTATTAGCCAGTTACTAGCATGTCAAAAAACAGCTGAAAACCAGCTAAACCCAGCCTGACCTGCTAAAAAAGTGGCCAAAACCACTTTAAAACCAACTTGGGAGACCAACCAATGCAACCAATCAGCTTAGGCTGGTTTTAGCTGTATTTTCAGTAGGGAGTTTTTAAGCTTTGCTATGGCAGTAGACAGCTTAAATGTCTTATTGTACAAAAGTTTTCACCCCGTCAATGAAAGTCTATGGGATTTTAGGTGGTTTTGATAGTCTGGTTTACAAAAACCGTACGCCGGATCAGTTAGAAAAGATATAGCAACCCGAGTCAGACAAGTCTGAAGGTCTGACCCGAGTTTGGTGGTTGTAGCTTTAAAAGTCTAGGAGGAGATACATTTTAAAATTTGGTCTCAGAAGAAGAAGAAGAAGAAGAAGTTTAAATCGGATTTTAGTAAGTTGGCTTACTAAGTTTTGTAAGTTTTTGCAAGTTTTCTCAAGCCAACTTAATAAGGTGAATGGCTTCTGTTTTTTCACACTCCCCCCAAGTTTTTTTTCTGGGAGTAGCATGCTTTTTTTTATTATTATTAATGCAAAGGTATCAAAAATATAAGTACAGAAAATATAAAAAGTACAAAGAAGTGACATTACAAGTAAAACACCGTTTATATAATACAAAATAAATGTATAATAAATAATACAAAATGAAAGCTTTAACCAAATTAATTAAAAAGGTGAAATAAGTTCACTTTTAAGAGCTTTAAGATTCTTGGAAGATGAAATTGTCTGGATATACTGTTGAACCTCTTTTTTTTTTTAAATAATAAATAAAGGATTTTGATGAGTGAATTTAATGCGGTGAATTTGAAAATGTTGCAAGAAGTAATAATAGGTTAATAATAAAGTATTCATTAATTTGATCTTTTTGTATATTAAAGAAGCTCAACAGTACATCCTTAAAAAACAAAGAGAAACCCGGGAGAACATTGCGATTAATAACATTAGAAAAAATCAATCCAAAATAGCTGTGTATGAGGACAATCCCAGAAGGGGCACCACAAAACGAACAGCTTGTATCTATGTCTGATTTAAACCATTTCATACACACTTCAGCTGGGTAAATTCTGTGTAACAATTTCAATGAATTTTCTCTAACCTCGTTAGTCATTATGTATTTCAAAGGCAGAGTCCATACTTTTTTCCAATCAATATGATCAACCGAATTCTTCCAATAAGACCCCACATATGGAGTTGTTACAAGCTCCTTTTGAAAGTGAGATCTAATTTTATAGTTACGTGATAAAGGAACAAAAAAGCATCGTTTTCCTACTGGGATTTCAAATGGGTCTAAAGAAATGGGTAAAGTGCTGGATGATCTAACAGACTCCCTTAAAAGAATAACAACTCCTTTAGGAACAGCGATTTTACTGGAAAATCTAATTTACATAAAAATTCCTTATAACTTAAAATAAGATATTCTGAGCTAAATAACTGGGAAACAATCAAAATGTTTTTCTCAAACCAATTACTAAAAAACTAATATTTATTCTTATATACAATATATTGATTGTTCCAAATGAAGTACCAGTGAGGGGAGAAGTTGTACTTAAAGATTAATGACCATGCAAGTAATAACTGCTTATGGAATTTAGATCAATTAAGGGATTCTAGAAATATTATAATTAGAGGTCAATAGGAAAGGGAGGCCACCTAATTAGGAAAAGAAGAAACGAGGGATAAAATTCCAGATTGAGTTTGGATTACACATAGACTGCCTAATCCAATTAATTTTGAAAGTGTTGTTCAAAGAAGAGAAATCAAGGAAATTCAACCCACCATACTCATATGTGTTCAATAGTACAGACTTCTTAATATAATGGATTTTGTTCTTCCAAACAAAATTAAACAGGATTTTGTTGACCGATTTACACATTTTGTTGTCCACATATAGAGAGAATGCAGCATACGTAAACCTGGAGATGCCCTCCGCCTTAGCAAGCAGTACTCGTGACTCTCAAAGTCAAGTCTCTCTGCAACCATGCGTTAAATCTTCTTTGGGCTTTTATTATAACAGGGTCAAAGTTCAAGGTACATCTCTTATCTTGATTTTTAGTAATCACAATGCCTAAATATAATTTCAGATTTAACTGGAATATTATAAATAGTGGGTGCTGTACAATCTTTAATAGACATGAATTCACATTTACTTATGTTTAGATTAAGACCTGAAGCTTCAGAGAAAAGTTTTATATAATTTATGCTATAGGGATTTGGGAAGCATCTCTTAATAATAAGGTGGTGTCATCTGCTAATTGACTAATAATTATTTCTCGATCCGCTATACAGATACCCCGAATACCGCTTTCACAAACAAACATTGACAGCTGCACTCAAAGAAGAAATAAATAGCGAGAAATGGGACAACCTTGTCTGACTCCTCTAGATAAACTAAACCTTGTTGAAGTGAAGTGCCATTCTTTAATTTAATCAAAGAGCTTCCATTATTGTAAAGGGTTTTAAATACTCTGCAAAACCTATCCCCAAAAGAATCAAATGCCTTATAGAAATCTAAGAAAAGAATGAAGCTGTCCTCCTGTATCAAGTCTGAATAATCTAATAAATCAAGAATCAACCTTATTAATAATGTGTCTTTACTTAAAAAAAAACGCTGCTCGGTTCACCGCCCTAGTCCGTAGGGATCTCCCCTTCGTTGAGTACGCCTGGGAATTCTGCGGGCTCGCCGTGATGAAGGCATTGGACGCCGCCACCATCAACTCGCTGTTCAGGATCGGGGCGAATTTCTACCGCCCCGCTGAACTCCCAGACACCACAGGACTAAGCTGGAGGGAAGGGAACCTCCGGTGTTTGGAGAGTGTCCGGCCCCAAGCCAGAACCAGCCTGTTGTCAAGCCCGCCGGCCGTTCCTCAGTCAAGGCCGCCGACCGCGGCACTCTCAAGCCCGCTTGCTGCTCCGAAGTCAAGCCTGCCGGCCGTTCCGAAGTCAGGCCCGCCGGTGGTTCCATTGTCAAGCCCGCCGGTCAGTTCACTCTCAAGCCCTCAGCTAAAAGCTGCACAATCCTTAACCCCAAATCAAGGGAGGAATTTGAGGAAGCGACTGTTGGCTCGAGCCCATGAGTCTGCTCCAGTGTCGGCTCCAGCCCCTGAGTCCGCTCCAGTGTCGGCTCCAGCCCCTGAGTCCGCTCCAGTATCGGCTCAGTTAACATCCTCCACATTTCATTTCATTTAACTTCCTACCTTATTGGAGAGAAATGAAGTAGCACGTTGATCTGCCAGCCGTGGGTCTTCATGCAGAGAACTCTGCTCATATTTTTTTGCATAATGATGCATTTAAACGTTAATGGCCAAACGGATGTTTATAAAAGTTCACATTGTTGTTGTAGATGAAATATCCTAACACAGATAACATTAAATAAAACATTTTAACAGGTTAAATGTTGATTATTAGTAACTCAAGCCCCTTTATCTAAACCTCTCTACTTTAATGTTTTTTTATTCGTGTTTGTAGTTCTGAACCGAATCATTCGTCAAAGCGCAATGGACTGTGGGCAATATTAGCCATCAGAGTGTGCATGGATCCACACTTCAAAAATCTACCTGAAATAGTAGACCATCCGGGGACTTCTGGCATACTCTTTATTAAAATCATAATAAAGCATAATGCTATTGTGAATTCGCAAACGCTACGATGCAATTAAATAAATATATGTGATGCAGGATTAATATATGCTCTTGAATTATTTACATGTGTCTAGGTTAAGTAGGCTACTTGCGTCTCAGAGCGGCTCCATTCAGTAAATGCTGCTCCACACTAACTGTTATCATTACATGCATGGAGCATCTCAAACTTCCGCCTTAGCAAGCAGTACTCGTGACTCTCAAAGTCAAGTCTCTCTGCAACCATGCGTTAAATCTTATTTGGGCTTTTATTATAACAGGGTCAAAGTTCAAGGTACATCTCTTATCTTGATTTTTAGTAATCACAATGCCTAAATATAATTTCAGATTTAACTGGAATATTATAAATAGTGGGTGCTGTACAATCTTTAATAGACATGAATTCACATTTACTTATGTTTAGATTAAGACCAGATTTGTAAGGTAAATCATTTATAAACCTACGCAAACACAGGAGAATTGAGAAACAGAGTTGAGACATGCTTTGATCTCGCCGCCATGCGGTCACGTGGTTCATGGAGCTCTCAATAGCTCCAAACAACTCCGCTCTGTCAATCTGTATGAATGGGTTTAATCGGGACAGGCAGCAGTTTCACTATATTTGCAGCAATTTTTATGCACTGATTGTGCATTGATAACTACGCTTTATGTCTCATTTTTAGTTTAGTGTTGGGTGTAATACATTACTAAGTAATTGAGTAATGTGATTTAATTACTTTTCCCTTGAAAAAGTAAAGTATGGGATTACTCTTAATTTTTATGTAATTCACTTACAGTTAGGCTACTTCTAATGTAATTGCGTTAAATACTATAGACTATTGACAATTATATTTAAGACAAAAGTGGATTATTTAACATCAAAATTTAACATCTGATGTTAAAATGTATGTTTTTAATGTAACCTTCTCCCTTTAAATACTGTTCAAGTATAATTTATGCAAATGTATACTATTTATTTGAAAGAATTAAAAGATCAGTTTCATGTCTATCCTTGTATTGTTTAACTGGTCAAGGCTGATATAGGATTTAGGTATTAGTAAGTAATGCAATACTTCATAGAGAGTAATTAATTAGTACAGTAATCTAATTACACTGTTGAAGATGTAATTAGTAGCGAGTAATTAATTACTTTTTAGAGTAACTTACCCAACACTGACTAATGTTATTTTTTATAACATTTTTTTATTTGGGACCTATCCATTTTCTGAAACTGCTTTATCTATCCCCCCATCCTCCTTATATACCAAAAAAAAAAAAAAACACAGGTCTAACCTAACATACAGGCTAAAAGTAGTTTCCTTTGGGTTTTCTTTTTTTATAAATTTGCTTGGAGGTATGGCATTTTCTAGGGAATTTATTTTGTTTTTCAGTTATACGTTTCACAATACTGATTTCACAATACGATTTTCTCAAGATTTTTTTTAAACAAAATTAGATTTAAGACAAATTATTAATGAAAAGGTGCATGTCCTTTTATTATTACTTGGACAAAATGCTGCACATTTCTTTGTGAAATTGAAATGTCAAATAACAAAACTAAATTAAAATTTTAAAACAAACCCCAAATCTAATCAAATAAATAAGAAATTAACTAAGGCTTTGCCTGTGCTCTTTCCATTCAAAATTAGAGGCAACCACTGCATTTGAATCACAATCCAAAGATGCTGCACACATGAGCAGATTTTTCATCTAAATTAGACAAACAAAAACAGAATGCTCTGACTTTAGTTTTGTGAAACTATACTACATAAAACATCTGCACAAAACAAAAACAGCAGAAGCTCTGAATGAGACGCAGATTCACTCTCTGACAGCAGGTGGCGCTCATGGAACAGCAGCGATACATCGTTTCCTTTGTTACCGCTGTAAACAAAGCAGCGCTGTGCCTATGAACACTGCTTAAATATGCATTATACAGAGACGAAATGAAAAGAAAATATCATCTAAACTTTTTCTAGAGGTGAGAATATGCTAGCCTCGCGAGAGCCAACGTTTGTTTACAG
This sequence comes from Sinocyclocheilus anshuiensis, assembly GCF_001515605.1. Lineage (NCBI taxonomy): Eukaryota > Metazoa > Chordata > Actinopteri > Cypriniformes > Cyprinidae > Sinocyclocheilus > Sinocyclocheilus anshuiensis. The sequence goes on along the minus strand of NW_015557451.1, from coordinate 385,174 downwards.
GAGGAAAGGAAGCAAAGTTTCCTTACTTTAGCAAAGGAAAACCAGTCTCTTCTTAGCTTATATCGAAATCCTCCAACATTTTTCTTTACAAATTCTTGTTTTGAGCTAGAGATTACTGTTTATAAAGTTTTAAATATGGATATTTTTCTTACAAAAATGCATCGATTCGCTACAGGAGGCCTTTATTCATCCCCCGGAATCATGTGAGGCACTTTTTATGATGGATGGATGCGCTTTATTGGACTACTTTTGGACTATTGAAAAATAACACCCACTCACTGCCATTATTAAGCTTGGAAGAGCCAGGAGGACATTTTTTAATATAACTCCAACTGGATTTGTCTGAAAGAAGAAAGTCATGTACACCTAGGATAGCTTGAGTGTGAGTAAATCATGCATGGGGTAATTTTCATTTTTGGGTGAACTAGCCTATCCCTTTAAGATTTGTTTAATATTTGCAATTTATTCATCCAAATACTTTCATTGGTCTGAGCCCTCCTGTTGATTTGCTTAATATTTGCAATTTATTTAACTTAATACTTTCATTATTCTTAAGCCCTCCTGTTATATATATTGAGAGGTGTGGTAACACGTATGATAGACTAAAGGTGATCTTTAGCTGAGTGTGCAGGGAGGCTGCATTGGGAGGTCAGCTATGGATGTGGAAACTATAATCACAACACTCCTTTTTTTGAGTCTCTTTGGACTGAACTCCAGTTATAGAACACACATTTTTGTCAATGAAAAAAAGAATTGGAAAGATGCACAGGAGCACTGCAGAAAACACTACGATGACCTGTCCACTATCACCAGTCGTGATATAGAAATCTTCTGTCAAAACTCAAAAATCCTAGATGATTTTTTCTTTTGTGGGCTTCAGAGAGATATTCAAAACTCAGGGTGGATGTGGTCTAATGGTGAACCAGCAACAATTAACGAATGGGATATTGGTCAAGGATCTGACCGAGGCGAAAACTGTGCAGCAATAAGAAAATCCACTAAAAAACTGCATGATTATGATTGCGGAGGACATTTAACATTTTATTGTATGACGGACTTAGACCTGATCCTGGAGACCAAGACCTGGGATGAGGCTCTGGACTACTGCATAGAACGCAACACTACCCTGGCTAGTATGAACTCCAGTACGATTATGGATCTGGCAATGAAAATGGCTGAAAATGCCCTGACGGTTAACGTCTGGACTGGCCTGCGCTTTCTGATGGCCCATTGGTTCTGGGTAAATGGAGGTGATCTTGAATACAAGGCCTGGTCTAATGAGGAAGAGGTACAGTGTCCTGTCATGAATCAGCGCTGTGGAGCTCTGAATAGAAACAGGAGGGTCTGGAACCCCACAAACTGTCAGGAGAGACTCAATTTTTTCTGTTCCATAAGACGCAGATAAATACATTTAACAATATTAGTGGTATTGTTAATGGCAGAATGTTAACTGTGTGACTAGGAAACTGGCAAAATATTGCAAGTATAAAGTTTACTTTACTAAAGTTTGAATTTTAAAATATATATAGATAGATCTTTATAATATATAAATAAATATATATAGATCTTTTTTTTTTTGGAAGATATTTTTTCCAGCTTTCAATTCATTTGAATAGAGTAGTTGCGTTTCCTCATATATAAAAACACACTACAAATACACACACACACAAACAAACATAAAAAGCATATACATCACAAGTATGTTATTATATTACAGCAGATGTTTAGTTTATGCATGACTGATTATTTTATTAATGATTAAGGCACTTAAAAGCATGATATGAGCTTGTATTGTATGCAGCCTGTTATTTTATTCCCTCCACTGGCAATTATTAGAATGCAGCTTTTTTCCTCCTACTGGTTGCACTACGAAAAGTCAAAGTGCATACATTTGTATGAATTTATCCTAATCCATGTATTGTTAGATATTATATAGAAGATTTAACTATTTATATAAGATTCATTTACTGTTAACCATGTTATAATTCATCTGCATTACATTGTGAAATAAATAATAATAAAATAAAAATGTTTGTTTGGCTGGCGTTACCTACACGTTATTACAAACATCACTATGTAAATAATCCTGAACAACATGCTACTGTTGCTTCGTGCCTCATCAATATGTAAACAATACATCTATTTATTTACTAATGTTGCATAAATAGAATTAAATGCAGAATTATGAAGGAAAGCTAATAAAAGGATTTAGGGAATTATCAAAGAATATTATGAAAATATACTAGAATATAATTTTTATGGTTATAATATAAATTTGTATATCAGTATGCTTCCACTGACTGTGGTTTTATGCTATTTAATTTCCTCATTTTAAGTACATCCTTTTTCAGTAAATGGAATTGCAGAAAAACAAAACAGCTCCTGCGTTTGTGAGCACGTGTGATGTACAAAATATGGTTAACAATGTAAGCTGTCATTGTCAATAGGTTTGTTCAAGAATGTGTCAAATAAAGTACGTTTAAACCATTCTGTCAGTGCAGAAATGTTCTGATTTTATTTCTAGAGAGGTTTGTCACCTTCCCAGTGTCATATTTATTGTAAACAAATCCCGTTTCTGCATATGCAGCAGCATTTTACCTGTCAAACTGAGTTTATTTTGTCTTTCAGTTAGTTTGAAGGTTAACAATATATTTGCATTGTCTGATTTGCATCTCAGGCCATTTTCTAAAAACGACAGAGTTTCAGTCACACACAGAGTAATATGAAGTACTTAACCTTGTTATCTCTGCATGGTTTTATTTTTCACATAGCGTCACGCAAAGTGAATAAGTGAATGTTTTCACAGAAGACGGGGGATTCACAAGACAGGGATATAAACCATCCTGCTGTTTTTGCAAGCATTCCTAAACTGTGTCTGTGTGATAAAAGAGGAGCTAAAACATGACGTCAATCCACCTACTTTTACCAACATATAAAAAAACAGTTGATCAAAATTGTTTGTTAATTATAATAAATATAACAGAATGAGACTTAGCTTAGCCAGACCTGAAATGCTTAGAAGGAATTTCTAAAGTGCACAAAAAAATCTACAGTGTTAAAGGCAATATGTTACAATAGACACTGTACTTTACAAAAAATATGAAAATCAGTCATACAGGACATTTCCACATCCTCAACACATTTAAAGGCAAATCACTTCATTTTGTTTTTCGAGTACTCGTCATCAGATTTGCCATAGTTTGGCCTATTGTTTGTGGAACAAATTGTACTTTATCAATTCACTTTACTTTTATTTGGCACTTACAGAGGAGAAATTCTCCAGGGTCGGGCTGCAATATCACACAAATAATAAGGGAAAGGCTCAAAGAGATGGTCAGGGCCATTTCTTTATTATTGGTATGAAACATCAGAAATCTTCTGATAGGTAACAAATCAGTGTTATGACATAAATGTGGTGTGAAGCTATGGCAACACTGCATTCATACACTGACAATATACACTGAAAAAGGGAAAGCTGCTCTAATGAAAATACTAAAACAATACACTTACAATCAACAAATGCATTTATGTTTGAGGCGAGAACATAATTATATTGTATAAAGCCTAAGCAAAATTCAACACAGTTGTCAAAAAGTGCCATTCATTCAACATGATTTTTACTTTTCTTCAGTTTACTTAATTAAACTAATGCAACACAATTCTTTTGTATTTTGTCTCAGTTTAATTTAACTGGGTATGCTCTCTCTACATTTACTTAATTCCGTGTAAATTTAGCACTAGTGGATGACTCCTACCAACATATTCATGAAGAATGCCACTCACCAGAAGAAAAAAAAAATCAAGGTTGCTCCTGAAGTACTGCTAAACTGACAGCATGAGGGGTATCAATATTGAGCTTGTAGAAGCAGGCAAAAGTACATGGGGAAGCCCAAGCAGCAGCAGCACAGATATCCACCATATACTCTTCTGAAAGCAGCCCAAGACGTAGACACAGCCCTAGTGGAATGATAAGAGAAATCTTCTGGCAAAGGTTTTCAGGCTTTCTTGTATGTCATAACCTCCACAATTCAATCTGAAAATCTCTGGTACAGTGGTCCCTTTCCTTGCACCACCATAACAAACAAAAGGCTGATCTCTGCTCCTAAGATGAATGGTGGCAGCAACATAGCACTTTAGGGCTCACAAAAGGTGATCCCCTGACTGGTCTGACTGTGGTGCTGACTAAAAAAAGCTGCCAAATTAATTGACTGATTTATAAACTGCGAAAGCAGAACGTTTGGTAGAGAAGAAGGATTTAGTCATAGCATAGCACCAGAATCATCTGGCAACCATGCATAACTCACTAACGGACAAAGCATGTAACTCACTTACACGCTTAGCAGAAGCAATTGTCAACAAAAAGCAGTTTTTAAAGATACCCATTTCAGGTCAAGTGGCAAAGTGGCTCACAATCTGTTAAGAGACAGTCAGACCCAGAGGCCAAACCCAAAGCTGCAGACGGGCTGGATCTGTGTGCGAAACAATGCCATCCATCTGTGACAACAGGTCCTTCCAATTGCCATGGCCTGCCCACCAACAGTGACAGAAGCATGGGAAAAGGCCTGGCTAGCCTTCGAAGTGCTACAAGTGACATTATAGATATACTGTGAGAGAGTATATACATAAGAAATATACTGTGTAATGTGACAGTTTGACAGTTTGGCCACTCGTGAGACAAGAGCATACAGCCACAACGGGCTGGATATCTCTGTTCTCGTAAACCATAAGTGACAGTGAGTGTTTGCCTCTGTTCCAAAAAAGATCCACTTCTGCTTTACCAAACTAGAGGAGTATTAGGGCACAGACCGGAGATTTTGGTTTGTGACGTCTGAGCATGCGCTGTTATCTCCGCTTACTGGAAACTTTTTCAGGCTTCTGAATGGCCAACATGGCTTTACGGTTGAGATTATATCGCCACCTGTTGGCTTGGCATGCTCTTGACAGTGCTTCATAGCATGCTTTTGCCATGTAGTACCATGCTATATAGTACCACTGCCATACAAAGAACCCATTAAGCCCCTGCAGTTCTTTGAAGGTTCTCTAACTCTCTCTTAGTCTGTTAGTTTAGTTGGGGAAAGGATTAAAAAAACAACATTAAAACATAATGTTTTTTCCTGAAGATAATGTGGTTCTCAACCTTTTTGCCCCCAAAGCCTAAAAGCATAAAAGTGATTCAAAACCGTTTTTGCCATTTTAGAAAATTCCCATTCATAGCAAACATATGAGAGTGGAGTAACATATCTAAAATCTGAGGAGAATAGGGTTCATCTGTTCTACATAGCACCATTTGACAAAGGTTCTGTACAGCACCTTTAAAGTTAGATGCTTTATATAGCACTTAAAGTGGTTCCCCTATGATTACGAGCCAATTAACCACTTTTAATGCTATTTAGCTCCAATTATTTTTTGTGGTAGTCAAAGCGAATCTAGACATTTAAATGTGAGAATTTTTAAGCTCACCTTCTGGTGAAATATCTCTTTGGCTCTTTGAATAAAGACCACTGCTCCACTGCTAAGATGTTTTTATTTTAAATTTTTTTGGCTTTTATGTGCTACCAAACCAGCGAGTGGTTTATGTATTTTATGTAGATAATTAAAAGCTTATTTGTAATTGCCACATGTTTTCACACAATCTCTGTCACTAATAATAAGCATGAGACTTCGTGTAATGAAGTTCCGTTCTTGAGTGATCTGCAGTTAAAGTTCTGCAAAGTTGAGTGATCTGCAGTTGGACAGAGTGTAACCCACTCTGTCCATAGCTAGATTATTTGTTTAAGTTAGTGTAACTGCGATGCAAATTATTAGTAAGTTGAAATATATTTTTGTTGTTTTCATTCATGACTAATTGCTGTAATTTCGGATCTTAAAGGGATACTCCACCCAAAAATTAAAATTCTCTCATCATTTATTCACTCTCATGTATATGACTTTCTTTCTTCTGTGGAACCCAAACTGAGATTTTTAGAACAATAGTCCATCTCTGTGATTCCATATAATGCAGACTGTCATCTGGGTACTTTTTGCATACTCCTTTATGAATACTGTGAATTTGGACATACTATGAAATATGAAGCTCACATATTACTGTCATGTTCGTTTTGTGTGGTTTGTGAAGTAACAACATTGAGGGACCCATCTACTTGCATTAAATGGACTCACAGTGATGGATTTTTTTTCTCAGTTTGTGTTCATTGTGAAAAAAAATAATATTCATCTGCGTCTGCTTGAGGGTGAGATGATGAGAGACTATCCCTTTAAGTGCCATCCCAAATGTGACCTTGTAAAGGTAAGAAATATAGACTTAAATATATATTAGGAAAAAAAGGTTTTAAAAATTAACATTTTATAGTTATTAAATATCAGTTACTTTCTGCCAATACAGCTGTGCAGTGCAACAAAGAATTTATTTTCCCATAAATGTAAGTGCTATTGTCATGAACATCGATACTACATATTTTAAAAAATGTTTAATCAACTGGCTGTATCTTTGCCTGTTTAAATTACCTTTTAGGTCTTAAAAATAATTTTAGGTTGTGAAGTGGTGTAGCTGAACTTTTTCACCATTGACATGTTTTAGTAAACAGAAATTTGTGTTCATCATTTGTTTGTTTTTCTCCATATCCACCTCATACAGACAAAGACACTGGACTATGACGACGTCAGCTTTACACTGAGCCATTTTAGGAGAGAAAGACTGACAGATAGTTTTTTTTTTCTCCATCTGGCTTGCCTGAAACAGAACTGTAGGATAGGATAAAAAGTCAATGTAAACTACTAAAGTTCATGGATGCCCTCTTTGATAATGAACTTGACTTTCATGGATAAAATAAAGGACAAAGCCACAGTTAAATTAATAATGATGATTGAGTCCCTCAGACCTTTAAATTCTACTTCTGGTTTAATGCACATTTCAACTTTTGCTTCAATACATTGAGCATTTCTCATCCTACTCCAGAGCCAAGACCACACGATCCTTTTGGGCTGATAGCTTTTGCATTCCCTGTTTTTCATAAGATGTAGGATAAACATTTGAATAATCCAATAGTGACTTTTAAGAAAAAGGTAGGCTTTTATTTATTTGTCTTTGGCTGGGGTGAGCTCTCTAAAATTGCTCAGAGCGTCTGTCACTGTACTGCGGTTTTACGAATAGTTTTCAGTGTACAGTAGAAGGGTGAGAGGATGACGTTTTTTTATTAAAGGGATTATATCTCACCCAGAAATGATTGTTCCAAACCTGTACGACTTTATTCTGTGGAACACAAGAAGATATTTTAAAGAATGTTGGTAAACCAACAGTTTTGGTGCCTAGTGACTTCCATTGTTTAAAAAAAAAATCACACAGGAAAACTCTTAGTTTTGGAACGTTTGTTGAGAAAGTAAATGATGACAGAATTTTTAAGTAAAACAACTTGTGCCTCTGTATGTACCAATTGTTTGTAGAAACATTAAGTTTAATGTTTATGCAGAAATGTGAGATGTAACATACTGTATGTTATTTGTGGTCTACTGTTAACAGTGATGCTTTTGATTTTCCTGACCTTCAAATAGAAATAGTTGTAAAATAGTTATGTGTTTGTACACCGTACATAAGCACTTTCAGGGGTGTCCAGTCTTGATCCTGGAGGGCCACAGTCCTTCAGAGTTGATTTCCAACCCCAATTAAACATCTGAACCAGCTAATCATGGTCTTCAGGATCACCAGACTTTGTAGCACGTTGGCCATCAGGATCAGGAATGCACACCCCTGCTAATCACTGTATTTTACTGTATATTGCAATGCACTGTATAAAGTTCAGATTTTTTTTAAAAGACAGATGGATCTCTGAAATAAACTCTTTATATCTAAATAAAGCTATTTGCTTTATTGATAAAAATGGCACATTAACAACCTAAACATTAACACAGGACAAAAAGAGTAAAGTTAACATGACTGAATTATGTTGGGATAACTTAATTAGATCATGTACTCTTTTCTGATTAACATATGTACTAAATGGTCTTGACAGAAAACATCATCTGAAAGATATTCTTAAAAGTTCTTAAAAAACATTCATATTTTAATAACACTGCTGAATGTAATCCCTTACAAACCTCAAAATGTATATCCATTTTTCATATTAAAGACTTTAATGCACATTATACAGTAAATATTTTCACTTTTGCATATTCAGAAGTACTTTACCTGTTTCTGAGGTCAATTTCAATTTGTTTATTTTGTCCTTCAGTTAGTTTGGAAGTTAAACAATATTTGCATGCTCTGATTTGCATGACAGGTCCTTTTTTTTTTAAAAAAAGGACACTTCTTCAATTTCAATAACACACTATATTAAAGTAACACACCAAACGTGAAGAAGTCTGCCTCTATCAATATTTTTAGGCACACTGATAATTATATTGCTAAGATCTACAGTGGGCCAGAACAGATAAATAGTTGATCAGTCTGCTGCAATAATAATAATTTATTGTGATTGATAGTAATTGATTGTGAAATTATTATTGTTTTGTTTTGTTTTTGAGCATACAAAAACATTTGCTTTGCCTTAAAGGTGGACATACTGTTCATGAATGAATTTGTGCATTATTTTGTGTCAGTTCACATTTTCTTCATTCAGAGCATAAAAAGAAGACACTCTCCAGGGTTGGGGAGTCCAATAAAAAGCAACACAAAGGAAAAAGGAGTCAAGAGGAGGAGTCTTACAAGTAGAGACTAAACTTTGATTGGTCAACACTGTCTTACTGGTCTATAAGAAAGAAATCCTCACAAATTTGGACTTGTGATCCTCACTTTGGGCATTCCTGCTGATGTTAAAACACTGGATACATTGGCAATATGGCAACAAAAGCTACAGTCACTGTTTTTCTGTTTTTGAGTCTCTTTAGACTGAACACCAGCCTCAACAGAAAACACTATTATGTGAATAACAGTATGAGCTGGTCAGATGCACAGTTGTACTGCAAGAATAACTATGATGACCTGTCCACCGTAAGCAATGAAGAACTGCAACTATTCTCTGATAATCCGCAGCTCACTGAGGATTTTTATTGGATTGGACTCAGGAGAAATAGTTGGTGGTGGTCGTGGACATGGACCGGAGGTGAGGTTGCGAATGATATCAAGTGGGACAATAACCAACCAAATTATGATGATGAATATTGTTGTGCTGTCAAAAGGTCCTCTTCTAAAATTCATGATGCTTATTGTGATTGGCCTATACCATTTTATTGTATGGAGGACTCGGAGCTGACTGTGGTGCCGCAGGAAAGCACATGGGAAGAGGCCCTGCTATACTGCAGACAAAACTACAAAGATCTGGCCATACTGAACTCAGATGAGCTCATGACAGAGGCAAGAGATAAGAACAGAGCAGCCCTGACTGATGATGTGTGGATTGGTCTGCGCTTTATCGCCGGGCACTGGTTTTGGGCAAATGGAGAAGCTTTTGAATATAAGGTCTGGTCTTCAGTTGGAGAGCTCCAGTGCCCTGCCATAAATCAGCGCTGTGCAGTTCTGAACCGTAATAGTATGGTTTGGGAACCTGTGGACTGTGAGCAGAGATTCAACTTTCTCTGTGCCAATAAACCATGAAATGAAATATCTGATTTATTTATGATGACAACCAGCCTAAACTAGCCTAAAGAGACAAACATTAAAATCACTTTAAAATAGAAACTTTTAAAGCCTATTTAATTAGTTAATATAGATGTGCTATAGGTTAATCTTTCTGTCTGAACACTTATTTATTTTAGTTTGTACTTATTTTGCTTTCTTGAATCATTAAATATAACTACTCTAAAAGGTTCTTAACACAGTTCTATTTAAAAAGATTTCATCCTGAAGATGGAAGTTTTTCCACACATTTATGTTTAGAGTTCTTTACGTCTTCATTATTGAATTGTAACTGGGTTCCCAGTCAAGTACTTTCAAATTGACTTTTTTTTTTTTTTTTTTTTTTTTTTTTTTTATTTTTTTTTGTGTTTTTTAAATGTTTTTTTTGTTT
>NW_015557451.1:367509-375129 GCF_001515605.1 Sinocyclocheilus anshuiensis | reverse complement strand
TTTTTTTTTTTTTTTTTTTTTTGCTTCTATTGCATTTATTTTGTGTTTTTTAAATGTATTTTATGTCTTTATTCATGTTCAGTGTCAGTTATCATTTATTAATGTATTCAGTTACTGTTGTTAGAGTTTCCCCATGTCAATAAAAAATAAATAAATAAATAAATGTTCCTAACTGACACAGCTTGCTTTAAAGGTAATCCCTAATAGAGGCTACAAGATATTATAAGACCAGGCAGATAGAAGAGTAAAAACAATATTAATAAATACTATACTATATATATATATATATAAAACCCTAATCTGACACTATTTAGGACCATTTTCTTAAGAGTGTATTAAAGTTGTTGACTCATAACGGAATCATAACTATCTATGTTCCATACACTGACTAGCCAATCAAAAACAGCCCGTGTGCGAGTCATTTTAATCGTTTGCATTTGCTGAAATGTCTGAATTTGTAAAGGGGTGGTCTAATTCAGTGGCTAAATCTAGCAGAAAGTTAATATTTAAAAGCTATACCTGCTAAATTTGTCATCATTTACTCACCCTGTCGCTTTAGACACATGACATTTTTGGTAGTGGAATTCCGCTTTCCACACGGAACTGCCTTCTGGTTTTGAAGGTTTCAAACTTACAAAAGGACTCAAAAGTAATAAAAGTAATCCTTATGACTGTATGTGCTATATTCCAAGTCTTCTGAAGCAATACGATAACTTTGTGGGACCAACAGACCAAAAAGTAAGCCATTTACTGACCTCCAGTCTAGTTTGTTGTTTACCTCTGCGAACGAATCTTCAAGATAAACCCGAGACCCGGATCGGTCCGATTTTTTATTTTTATTTTAAAATGGATATGGAATGATCGGAAGATACCCTAGTTTCCCAAAAGAATCGCATCCCCAAGAGGATCGTAGAAAACATTGGCACCATTTTGTTTCTACAATCAACGTAAGTTTACCATTCTTTTCTGAGAACTCGAGTCTAGTTTTGTGAAGTTTCCCCCGATTCATTGAAAAGATTCAAAAGAATGATTCGATTACCGATCGCTACTTCTCTCACGAACACTGATGAATTATGTGATTTATAATTTATACATGCATAAAAAACACATATACAACTCACAACAAATGCAGATCAAAAAGATATATAAAATAACAAATTAAGACTACAAATTAAAGAAAAGAATGCTTAATGAGAAAGTACGTAGGCTGTTGCTTTCACACCAAAAATGATGTTTCACTTTTGAAAATTTCACTTCCTAAACAATGATGTTATGAAGGAAATGACTTTAGGTAGTTAAAGGGAAATTGTAAAAGAAATGATGGATGAAATGGAGACATAGGGAAAAATAAATAGCCTAAACTGATTTTAACAGAAATAAAGACATGATAATCAAAGATATTGTTGATGTGATGTTTTAATGCAGTTCTGAATGTTCATGGCCTTCTGATTCACGAGATATGGAACTAGACAGCAGAATGAGAAAAAAAGGTTTCTACATATTGGAAATCCCCCAATGTCAACAGTGTAATTTGCCAATTTTCCTAATTTGTTGCTTTTATATTACATTAATAATTTCCATCTAAATACATTAAAATGTGCTCGCTTTAATAAATGAGAAATAACATTTGTGAAAGCATTCTGTCATTGTAGATGTACTGGTAGCTGCTTTGAAAGATCTTAGATCTTACAGTATGTTGAGTCACGTCACCATCTTTGATTCTTCATGTCAAATATGTGCCGGAAAACATGCGCAGTAACCAAATCCTGTTTTTACATGAGGAAACATTTGACCATTAAACTTGTTTCTGAGGGAAATTTGTCTAATCGTGTTGTCCTGCAGTTTAAAGGTTACACGATAATTCTTTGCATCTTCTGATTTGCCTCTCGGGCCTTTTTAAAATGGCCAGTGTTTCAATGGCACCTTTATTTACAGCATCCCCTAAAGTATTGCTAACTCTGTTTAAGTTAACAAAGAAAACTAAAGAAGTATCTTAAGATTATGAAAGATAGATAGATAGATTGTTAAAGTCAGAGCAAACAAGACAAAAGAAAAAGTTGCTCCAGAAAATAGTTGTTTTAATAAACTTTAAAGATAAATATTTAGAATGGATTAGAACATTAGTGAAATACAGTCATTTAAAATCATATCCACTTTTTTATATGAACAGACATGCTGGGGCGCCCTCTGTACATACATAATGTGATGGATCCTCATTTCCACTGACACTGACATTCATACAGACAGGAAACCACAAAGTTTTTTGTAACATTCAATAAATGGTTCAAATCAGGCTCAAACGGAACATATGTAATATTTTAAAGTGACTAAAATTGACAATCCAATCCAATCCCATCCTACATTTTTTTTTTTCATGAAGAGATTTTTTCATTTGGATATATATGAAAGCTTATTTCCACCATTAATTAAAAAATAAAAAAGGTAATTGTGACTTTTTATCTCACAATTCAGATTTTTTCATCGCAATTCTGAGAAAAAAATAGCAAAATATCAACTCAGATTTCTGACATTTTTTCTCACAATGGTAATTGCAATATATCTCACAATTCTCATTGATTCTCATGATTCTGACTTTTTTAATCAACCCTTCCCCGAGAGTTTGATTGACAGGCGATCTGACCAATCATAACACCGAATCTGCCATTTTATCCGACAAACTAACCAGACAGTCACGGGAGAGTACATAGATTAACGTCGGTAGATTTGAACTTGAAAAATGGTGTGTATTGACGTCTTTCTGTGGTTGAAACAAAATTCCTTCTGATGTTCATTCATGTTTATTTCGTGAACTAAATAGTAGAAGAGATGATCAGTTCACGTGCCGCTTGAACTGAGGCGCGACAGCAATCTGTTATGACACATTAAAGGGCCACAAAACGATGTTTATAGTTAGAATTTCTTTTAAAAAAATTGAATTTCTTTTTGTCAGTGTCCTCTTTGCTCCGCAATATATTTTTCACTGCGTGAGAACATGATGTGTGGCATAAGCACGCCATAGCTTGTCGGACGTAGCAACAGTAGGCATGAAAATGTTCGTACATTTTGAGTAGTTGAGGATGGAAATGCAGAGTGATGATCAATGAAAATTACAATATGAAAGATACACAGTTCATTTCCACTTCCTTCACACATTTGTAAGGCAAATCACAGTTTGTTTTTGTCCTGTGATACAGTATATAAGCCTACCTTTCTCAAAGGTGGGGTGTGCAATGCAGGAGAAAAGGGGAGGAGCCAAAACTTTAATTGGTCAGGGCTGCTTTTCATTGGTCGGTTATGTAGAAAATCATTGGAGAGGTGTGGCATCAAATCATTGTTAATAAATAAATGCGGACTTGAAAACTGCATTTCTGCTGATGTTCCAACACTGGACACATTGGCAATATGGCAATGAAGGCTACAGTGACTGCGTTTCTGTTTTTGTGTTTCTTTATTGTGAACACAAGCCTCTACAGACTACACATTTATGTGAATGATAACATGACGTGGACGGATGCACAACTGTACTGCAGAAAGTACCATGATGACCTCTCCACCGCCAGCAATATAGAAGTGAAACTACTCTCTGCGAATCCAAAGATCACTTCTGAATATTTCTGGATTGGACTTCAGAGAGATTCCCAAAGCCCACTGCTGTGGAAATGGAGCGGAGGTGAGAATGCATCTAATGTCATGTGGGACGCTGGACAACCTGATGCTTTGCATGAACAATGTGCTGCTGTCCTAATATCAAATGTTAAAATGCATGATGCCACTTGCTTTTTATCTATACCGTTTTATTGTATGGAGGTCTTTGAGCTGATCCTGGTGCAGAAGGAAAACACATGGATTGAGGCCCTGGAATACTGCAGACAAAACCACGTTGATCTGGCCAGCCTAACCTCCGATCTGATGATGAGAGAGGCGAAGAATAAGAGCACGCCAGCCCAAGCGGATGATGTGTGGATTGGTCTACGGTTCATAGCAGGTCATTGGTTTTGGGTAAATGGCAATAATGTTGAATATAAGGGCTGGTCGTTGGAGGGAGAGCCACAGTGCCCTACTGTGGATCAGCGCTGTGGAGTGTTTGCTAAAAAAAAGATTGTTTGGAAACCTGACAACTGTGAGCGAAGACTTAACTTTCTGTGTCTCAAGAAAAATAGAGTGACAGCTGAAGGAAGCAGTAACTGAATCAATTTGGCATGTGTAACGATAATGTCATGCCTCACTAAAGAAACACTATTTAAATCAATTAAAATTATTTTTGCTGTTACTATTACTTTTATCAATTTGACGGAACTGGTGCTATTGGATGAGAACAAAAAAAAGCTTGATATTGAATTGACTTGAGCTGAATAACAACACTATTGTCTTATGTAGAGTTGCTTAGCTGAATTGAACTTGTTTCATAATTGATGAGCTTTACTATTATTTTCCTGCTTATTACTTTGATGCTTCTTTGAAACAATCTGTATTGTATAAAGTGCTATAGAAATAAAGGTGACTAGACTAGATGTGGATGTCAACTATGTACTCAGTAGGCAAAACATGTAGTGCATTTACTGCTGTTGTGACAATCTTGTGAAAAATAAAATGAAATCTTAACCAAATAATATTTGCAGTGATAAGAAGCATCACGTTTGATTATTATTTGATTCCAGTGTTGTTGATAGATTACATACACACATTCAGACATGCTACACTGTAACTTTTCTGCATGAATTACAAGTATTTTGTCTCGAAAAAAGAAGACTGTAATCTTACTGTCTATATACAGTAATTTTACTCTTTTGAGTTTTCGTCTTAATTACTGTAAATGGGATTACCTTACAAGATGCTCAAATAATATAGAAAATATCAGGAAATAATTCATAAAAAATACCATTTTTATTCTTTTTAATTTTCAAAGTCAAAATATATTCTTTTTATATTCTTACAATTCTTTTTAAATTTGACAAAATAAAATAAAACCTGACAATTTAATTATAAAAGATTAGAATTGTAGGCACTGTTTTGACAGTTGTATTTATTTTACAGATAGTAGGATTGTGTATCATCACCACTGTCTGCAAATCTATTGATGTAAGACTGAAAAAAGACAATTTTGCAATAAAGAAGACCATGTCATTTCACTGTCTAAATACAGTACTCTCATTATTTTTCATATTACTTACTGTAAGTGTGCTTGAATTACAAGCTGATTAAATAGCAAAGAAAATCATAAAAAACAATTAATAAAAAATACAAATTTAATTCTTGTTAATTTTGACAAAAAATGCTTATCATCACTACTATCTGGAAATCTATTGATGTAAGAACCGAAAACAGATTATTTTATGGAAAGGAAATGAGACCATTTCATGATGACAGTATTCGATATTGAAAGAAAAAAGAAAAGAAAAACACAGTGTAAGCATAACTAGAGGAACAATCACAATTTTTGGACAGTAATTAATATATATCATTTAATTAATTTAATTTACTCTTATAATAAATTTAAAGTAAATTCTGACCATCAGTGGTATATAATTTTTGTTTCATATATAGTTGTTTTCTCAAATGCCACATGTAGCAGAAAAAAACTATTATTGCCATAGAGCAAAACAATATGAGAGCTTATTCTTAAACAAATGGAAAAAAAAGTCCTTCACATATATACAATGAAACACAGCTCTGTTTCCATCTGTCACACCTGTGGTCAAAGTCAGATGCGCTTTTTGTCAGACCACTCATGTACTCTTTAAAACAGGAAATGACTCGGACTCTGTGGGGTTGGTGGCATGTTGCTATAGAAGCTAGAGCAGGAAGTTAGCCTCGAAAAATAGTGACACGCAGCTGCGGTATACATGTTAGAAGCTTAAAATGTAGTTTTAAGGCGAACAGAAAAATACATTAATAAAAAAAAAAAAAAAAAAAAAATTTAAATGATTAAACCAGCAGAATGATCATACAAAAATACATGTTCCTTTGGCATTCTGTTTGATTATTTAATTATCTCTATTTGGAGTCCGTCTGCCAAACAAACAGCAAACAAAAAGCCTGATGTTAGTGATTAACAAAAGTTATTACAGTATAAACAAAACATATTCTTCTTGTAATTGTTTGACAGCTTATTTACAGTAGGTAGATGCTTAAGATGACAGTGGTATTAAGTCCAGAAACTTGCTTCTCTCCTTTTGCTTCGAGTCTTATTTATTTCCTTTTTTCATTTTGATGGTCTCATATGTGTCCTGATCATGAGGCTTGAGACCCTGAGGTGTGGAGGAGAGAGAAGGACAAAACGGATGTGGCAGAGAGTCAGCGCCATTTCAATTGAAGCTCACCAGATCAGCCACAAGGCTTCAGAAATTTTATGTACATCAGTTAAATGCTATGAAATTGCTGCATGTTATCACTACAGTACTTACTATATAACAGCATCTTATACTGCATCTAAATATTCTTTTGCATTCGAAGAGTTGCATAATAATATGAATATGAATAATATGTAGTAATATAAATGAATAATATATATGTGTGTGTTATATATATATTATATATGATTAAATGATGTTAGTGTGTCTGTTAACCAGTTTTTGTGTATCTTTCAATGATCATACAGTGGAACGCAATAAAGTTCAAATAAAGAATATGAACATACACACAAGAAAGGTCTAAACTATAGCTAAGCAGAGTATTAAACAACCACAACACAACAAAAATACCTCATAAAGCCCTTCACCGGCATCTTTCTTCTGTAAACAATCAGAAAAATAAACACATTAGAAAGCCTGTACAATACAAACACTCACAAAAAAAGAAACGTGTACGCGCAGGGCTTCAGAGGTTTTTGAAAGAAGAGTGTCATGTGTCACATATGGCCAAATTACATTCAAACAGTATTCTTTTATCATATTACTCTCTTAAAAATAAAGGTGTTTAGTTCGCATCTGTGGTTCTGTGAAGAGCCTTTAACATCCATGGAACCTTTCCACTGGACAAAAAGTTATTTGTAGTAAAAAAAAAAAGTTCTTGAGATTTCAGAAAATTTCTTCACACTAACAAAATAAATTGTTCTTTTAAGAAACTGCTGACTGAAAGGTTTTTTTTTTTGGGAACCGAAAATTGTTCTTCTATGGCATCCTGCAAAAACCCTCTTTTGGAAGCTTTATTTTTAAGAGTGTATATATAGCGTAATGTGTCAATTATGAAAAACATTAAAAGGCCACATACAGGCAGAGTACATACATTGTGTGAAAGGGTTCGTGCTGAAAAGCAGACACACATATAATCATTTTTTAAAAAGGCATCACACAGTTCAAGACAGGATGTAAAAGTGTGAAAGGGGAGGAGAGGGACGGTTAGCAAAAGCAGATCATTTTGGAAATAAGATTGAGTCTTATGAAATTTGTGAAATTTATGTTGCTCACATTTGGGTTACTTTAAGGATAGTAATAGTTAACACACATAAATGTAATTTGCTGGTCTCAGAATGCACTGGCCATCAGCTGGTTTTTGTACGTCGCACATTGTTTCTAGCAGTTTTATCATTTTTTTTTATTTTTTTATTTTATAAGGGTTTTCTGAAAAAGATATAATATGCAAAACTAGATAGATAGACAGATAGATAGATAGACAGATAGA
>NW_015557451.1:358785-363785 GCF_001515605.1 Sinocyclocheilus anshuiensis | reverse complement strand
AGTACATATACATATACATACACACACACATACATATATTTGCAGACCGCATGCTTACAGTGAAACCAGTTACAATATATATATATATAAAAATAAAAATACAGCACTGCATAATCTAAAACAGAGACGTGTGACTGTATTAAACTACACACACATTGTGTTGTTTTATTAGCTTGGGGTTTAATGGATTCATTCTAGTGCAACGTTGACAAAAATACTGTTGGCTGATCAAAATGCATGATCTCATCTTGATGCCAAAAACGTGTTGCATCAGAGAACTTCGATTTAGTGTCCATTCAACCACATTTTTATCTAGAAATAAAGAAATTTATAATTTTTAAAGAAATAAAGAATAGAAAACACTACAAACGCTCATAAAACCTTAAACCCTGTTTAGTTCAATGTATATAGCATCCTCATTTACAGAGATGCAGAAGAGAAGTGGACCAGCAAAACTCATATAGCCACAACCTAAATTTAAGAAGTAGCGCTGGTTTCACATGCACCAGTCAATGTGAATATGGTGAAAAATGTTACTTGTGCATTTCATCTGTTTGCAAACTTTGGTTAAGTAGTTGTAATTGTACTATGGAGTCCTATTGTGTGGTTTAAGCTTTGACAGAATGAGAAGAGGCTACTTCCTGGCAACAAAGTTTCCAACATCAAAGTTCAGATATAAGGACTGTGAAAACAAGAAATGTGAAAAGTGAACTTTATATAGATGTTGACTAACCAAGGCGCTCACTTCAGACTTTTATGATTGCTGGATTATAACATTTACATAGATGCGCATTGGATTTTTAAACATCCCTTGCTTCATTTTATAAGCTTTTTCAAAATACATAATAAAAACCTTTTATAAAATCCCGGCATACTTCCATATTCAAGATGTGATCAGAGTGCACATTCCTAGTGACATTATTTCATAATTTATGAACAAAAACAAAGTTCTGAGGACGCATAATGTGTTAATCTTCACGATTAGCAGACAAAATAACTACTGAAAACGAAAAATAAATAAAATGTTAAATAAATAAATGAAAAGATAAATTTCCACTGATCAACGTAACAGCACGCAAAACACAGCGTTCGCTTGAGATAAAGAGCGCTAACATTTAACACTTACCAGCACTGCCGAAGCTGAGCCAAATAGAAAGAAGAGAGAAGGGCAACCCCACCTTCATCATCATCATCATCATAAAAACTTGGCTTTGCTTCTGCGTACAACCTCACGGGATGCACACCTCCAAAGACGACTTTCAGTGAACAGATGTAAAACGGCACATCAGAGGCAGACAAGAGGGAAGTTGTGGTGAAAATATGTCAGATCTGAAGTTTAAACCACCCCCACCCTGAGTGACGAAGAGGAAAATGGGCCGAAAATCATGTGATCTGCTTTAGACTGCTGATCCTTGGAAATGCTGATTCGGCATAGTTAATATATTAATATATATATATAAATTAAAAAATTGTCTGCATGAAATCTACGTGCAAGTTCGCACTTTTACGACCAGCTCTTGTAATGTTAAATAAACAGAATTTGAGGTTTTTCCAGGTTTTAAAATATTTATTCGGTTTCATAAGCATTTAAATAGAGAAATGAGAGTAACTTCTGTCATAACATCACTAGAAAGGATCTCAAAGACAGAATCATGATCAGACACTGGTGTCCTTAACGGTCCACTTCACCAAACACGATGTCCTGAGTACCTGTGGAAAAAGACAACAGGTTGAGGCTCAGGGCAACATCAAATTGCTAATAAAACACTAATTTTTTTTAATTTTTTTAAGATATATTTTCTCCCATGTCAGATTAATTTTCAGAGATTTTCACACAGCATTAACCCTGTAAAGCCTGACAAAATAAAATAATAGTCTGAAAAATAAAAATGTTTTGAAATGGAAGAGTTAATTGACCCTTTAGACAATCTATTATTAATAATAATAATAATAATAAATCTGCATATGTGTTTTTGCTGAGTATCATATTTGATACATCAGACTTTTATGACTCATATGGTAAAATATAGAACATGGAGCTCATGTTCAAGGAGGGAAAAAACTAGTGCAGCGATTAATCGCATCCAAAATAAACGTTTTTGTTTATGTATTGGATGCGATTAATAGCGATTAATCGTTTGACAGCACTAGAAAAACACATAAAAAAGAATAAACTATCAATCACAGAGCAGATGGTAGATATAAATCAGATCAGAACAGATATTCAAACATGAATATGAAAATATATGAATGAAGGTTTCATGCCATTTGTAACAATATAAAATGTTCATTAACTAATGATTCATTAAAGATTATATAAACTGTAAAAGATATTTTTATAAATTATAAATAAAGCAGATTATTGGAGTATGTTTTACTAGAAAACACTATTTACAGTGGGTATAGAAAAGAATCACCCCCCTTTAAAATAATCACATTTTGCTGCTTTGCAGCCTGAAATGAAGACGGACATTCATTTCAGGCTGCAAAGCAACAAAATGTGATTATTTTTTTAATACAATGAAATCAAATTATATTTATTCATTTAGCATACTCTTATCCAAAGTAACTTACAAATGAGGAATACAAACTGCGATTCACCTTAAGAAGGCAATAATATGAGAAGTGTTAACAATACTAAGCTTCATTCATTGTTTAGAACAGTACAAGTTAGAAGAACAGGGAATTAGTGAAAACAGAGAAGATTTTATGATATAATAGTGCTACTGGCTTATTTAAATGTAATACTTCAAACAAATGTGCAGTTCATTGCTGTGATATGCAAATCTACAAAACAGACAGAACTTGGAAGTGTATCAATGAGAGAGAAACTTACCGATGATTGCCACCACGTCAGCAAGCATGTGTCCTTTAGACATTTGATCTAAACCAGCCTAAAAACAGGACAAAACAGACCACATCATTGAGCAACATCACAACACAAACAGGAAAAGGTCAAAGATAAAGCCTGAAGTATTTGCAGCTGTTCTACATACACTACCGTTCAAAAGTTGTAGATTTTCTTTTTTTAAAAGAAATGGATACTTACTTTATTTAGCATTAAAACGATCAAGAATGACACTCATGATATTTATAATGTTCAAAAAATTATATTTAAAATAAATGCTTTTGTTTTTTTGTTTGCATTTTGCATTCATCTAAGAATCCTGAAAAAAAATGTATCGTGGTTTCCACAAAAATATTACGCAGCACAACTGTTTTCAACATTGATAATTATAGGAAATGCTTCTTGAGCATCAAGAATAGTATTAAAGAGTATTAGAATGATTTCTGAAGTATCATGTAAACAATAAAGACTGCTTTGCCATCACAGGAATAAATTACATTTTAAAATACATTTTTACAATATCATTGTTTCTACTGTATTTTTGATCAAATATATGCAGCCTTGCTGACCGTAAGAATCTTCTTTCAAAAACACACCTTACTGACCTAAAATTTCTGAATGGTAGTGTATGCTCTTTTTATATATTTATGCACTTATAAAGCTTATTTTATAATTGGTGAATACATTAACAATAACTAAATCATAATAGTAAAATGAATTAATTACCAAGTGGGCAAAGCCAGGTGCCTTGATCTTGCAGCGGTAAGGTCTGCTGGAACCGTCAGATACCAGGTACACACCAAACTCACCCTGCAGCACAACACAGCTGAGTTTAAAGTAGAAATGGGAATATAATATAACAACACTTGTTCTGATTCCTCTTAAAACCAGTTCCTTACAGGGTTTCTGCATGATTTTTAAGCTCAAATTTAAGAACTTTTTAAGACCTGCACAAATAAAATTAATACCATATGAGCGGGGTAGGACAATGTCTTTAGTACCATATTAAACTGTAAAATTACTGTAAAAAGCATAACTTGGTTTAGATACAAGTTTTCACAAAAACAAAGATTTATAAAATGATAAACTTTACATTTCAGCCTTTAAACCATTTTTAAGAAAATAGATGAGTCAAAAGTATTAACTATTATATTAATTTAAACAATTATTATCAATAAATTATTATATCAATAAAATAACAAATTAGGGGTGTGCGATATTAACAAAAAATGATATCTCAATAATTTTCTGGGATTTTATCAATAACGATAATTAGGCAATATTTTGCTGAGTGTGTTATTGTGCTGATATCTTATACAGCTGACTCCTGAATTTTTTTATATTCTTCATATTCTGTGTGGTCAGTTCACAGCAGTGATAGAAATTAATTATTTCCAACAAGTTTTATGGGCATTTTTATCTTTAAGCCATTTTTTCTAAAAGTGTGCACCATCTTTTGAGTCAAATTCTTGCATTTGGGCTGTTACCAAGCAAATGAAATCAGTATCAACAAAATGTACTATCTCATATCTTGAATTATGTAATTCTAAATGCATTTTAATAGACTGATTCATGCAGTGAAAGAACACACTATAAATGCGCACGCGCACTAGTCTAACTTGCTAGACTTCATCATGCAATGTATGCGCGCAATCTGTAGGTGTTTTGTTTGCTTTTCACGATATACTCGATAATATCAAATTGCACATCGTTAAAACAACAATTACATATTGTTAGATATTATCGCAGACCATACATATCGCCCCTATGTTTAGATTTTTATAATGCATCGTCTTCTTATCGATCCACCAGTTCACATTTAACACTAGAACCGCCAGAGGTCGCTGTATACCTAAAAGCGACAGCGGGTAAATTTTACCGACGCACATGGCAACTGTATTTATATGGCTAAAGAACATATTATTTCACTGTATTATGCTACTGTCTTCACAAAGAAGTGTCTAGAGTCATGAAATGATTATGTCTAGTCATCGCTCATTCATTCTCTGACAGCAGGTGGAGCGTTTGGTAGAAATATAACGGTTTCCCCGGTAACAGCAGAACACTAAGCAGCGCAGCACCGGACTTTGAATGTGCAGCGCTTGTATTTATTTAATGAAATCATAGCCTTTTGAAGTTTAATCGTCACATT
>NW_015557451.1:358173-358696 GCF_001515605.1 Sinocyclocheilus anshuiensis | reverse complement strand
CTTCTCTGAGAAACGGACTGATCTTTTCCTGTTTTTATGAAGCCCCGCCCTCAGAAATAGGCGATGGGCTATGATTGGTTAGCTAGCCCAATGTGTTGTAAACCGCCTCTGGTGCGCGTCTAATGCTTTAATACAGTACAGCAACCACCGCATGTTTAATGCTTCTCATAGCTATGTGAAAATAAGTGTATATATGGAACAGTTCATTGTCGAAGCTGAGCTGAATGAGAGAGAGAGAGAGAGAAAGAGATGCAGAGCGTGTGAAGAGCAGGGGCAACGCGAGGAACAGTATTAAGAACGGCTGCTTTTGAACATTGATTTTGAAACCTGTGAATCCATTAGAATCGTTAGAAGACAGAATCGCGATTCATATATGAATAGATTTTTAAGTGCACCCCTAGTTTTCTCTTCCTCTTCTCTAAAGCAGCAGCTTGGCCTCGCCCCCTTTACTGCCTTTTCCCGAGGGCGGGGTTTATCTGGGTTTGTGATGTCACGAACCCGGGAAGTAACTTCTTGTAGTCCC
>NW_015557451.1:354101-356979 GCF_001515605.1 Sinocyclocheilus anshuiensis | reverse complement strand
GGGGACGCGAGGAACAGTATTAAGAACCGCTGCTTTAGAACATTGATTTTGAATCTTGTGAATCCATTAGAATTGTTAGAAGACAGAATCGCGATTCATATAAGAACAGATTTTTACATGCACCTCTCGTGTTCTCTTCCTCTTCTCTAAAGCAGCGCAGCATGGCCTCGCCCCCTTTGCTGCCTTTTCCCGGGGGCGGGGTTTATCTGGGTTTGTTACACCACGAACCCGGGAAGTAACTTGTTGTAGTCCCTACCAGCCGTTTTTGTAGGCATTAAACTGCCAGAATTTTAAAAGATGATATCTCCGTTTGTATTGAACTTTCAGCTTCGTAACTTTGCAGATATTGTTTATGCTCAAACAGCAACATTACACATTAACTAAAATTAAAAAAGTGAAATCGCAATCAACCACCCCTTTAAGACTTTATTGCACAATTTAAGGCTTTTTAAGGCCTTAAATTTGATACAACTAAATTTAAGACTTTTTAAATACTTTTTTTAAGACCCGCGGAAACCCTGTGCTTAATAGTTCTATTGGTTTATTCTTTTAGCAGTTAAATGAAAAATGTTTTTGAAAAAAAAATAAATAAATCAGTCCAAATGATGAGTTCAGTTCAGATTTCAGTAGAAGTTTAACAAAACAGTAGTAAAATACTCTGGTTGCACTGTATGGTTTTGATTCACTGAAAATAACCAGATTGTAAGAGTCATTATTTCTGAAATCAGACATGGGTCATGCTGTAGATTCAGATGATGCAGCATTGCTGAATAAAAACAGCACCACAAAGACAACAACTTTAGAAACCCACATTCCCCACATGTGCACAGTTACAAATTCACCAAAAACCTCACCATGCTGGATGAGAAGATGACCAAAAACCACTGAAAACTGCCAATGAGGCCAACGCAAAAAATTCTCTTGAGAACAGAAATGGTGTGCATGTAATTGTTGGTCAACACATGCTCATGTGCATTACACTCACCTTTGGTGCCTCTACAGCGGTATATGTGGCTCCTGGAGGAACCTGGTAGCCCTCAGTGTACAGCTTAAAGTGATGAATGAGAGATTCCATTGACGTCTGAAAGAAAACAAAACAAGTCATAGGATGAGAGGGAAGTTAGCCAACATTAAAGCACACAAACATGAATACATTTGAAACCTTTATTCTTGAAGTGTGTATTTTCTATATAGAAACAATTTCTCATAACTTTTCACATACAATTATAATTAAGCCATTCGAAAACATTGTGGTCCTTCAAAATGTGTGAGCATCTGAACCATGCAATACTGGCCCAACCAATGGCGTGAGTTTGGGGCAACACTATGTATTTGACTATGAGAGGAGTGTTTGTAAAACCAGAAATGACACCCTGCACCTTTAAATAAGCTTATCAAGCATGTCAAAATCATTATTTGACTCTTAAAAGAGCCCAACAACTTTTTCTATTCTGCTTTTTTGCCATTTGAATGCAAGATACATACGCAAGCATATCTTACCTTCATCTCCGATCTCTTGGGTGGGGCTATTTTAGCATCATCTACCTTGATCTCTCCAGCAGGCATTTTGTTGAGACACTGAAGCATGATGCGCAGCGACTGTCTCATTTCCTCCACTCGGCACAGATACCTAAATAAAAGTTCATATTTGTCACTGATAATATCAATATAAAAGAAGCATGGCAATATTTGTGGTAACACTTTACAATAAGGTCCCATTAGTTAACATTAGTTAATGCATTAACTAACAATGAGCAATACATTTGTTACAATATTTATTAATCTTTGTTAACATTAGTTAATAAAAATATAACTGTTTATTGGTATTTCATGTTAGCTCAGGTCCATTAAATAATATGAACAGACTTTTGATTTTAATTAGTAAATGTAAATTATTATTATTATTAATATTAAGATTAATAAATGGTTCTCAAGTCCTCACAACAAAGTTTAACTTTAAGCGCACACATCACTACATTTCACATGTGATACTATCAGCATATGTGGTGAGAAAGCTTAGTAAAGTCTAAGACCAATTCATAGCCTGTGGTCGCATTTCAATTTCCTGTCATTCTGAGCTTCCTGAAGCTCTTAACTCAGTCTTAAACATTAACATGTGTGGTAACCTGTCATAGCAGTCGCCATTACTTCCAACGGCCACGTCAAAGTCCACCTCGTCGTATTTGTCGTATGGTTGACTCTTCCTCAGATCCCATTTAATACCAGAACCTCTGAGCATTACTCCACTGAAGGAGGAATAATACACACATTATTGACAATCTGACACATCAACATCCAGTACTCTGGTCAACTTATTCAAATCTCTTTTAATTACGGTGTTGCACTTGTGGGTGATTTCACTAGGTAAGCTAAGGTGATGATGACTAAATCTCACCACACAAAGACTGCAAATGACTTCACTTCTGTTAGAAGTCCCGTTTGGGTTTGATTTATAAATTACTCATAAAGATGCTTTTACTCCATTGCTTACTGTCAGATAGTTCATCTACTATAGCAACTTCTGGGTGAGAGAGAGCGAGATACTTGAGCTGCAGCTCTGACCAATCAGATTCAATTCATAATAATACAATGTTTTACCTGAATCCATAATTGAGTGCATCCTCTGCCCCAATTACACCGATATCAACAGTTCTGTTCCTCCAGATACGATTGTTGGTCAGCATCTGAAACAACATCATATTCATTTAGAAACTCCATTTATTCCAATCAAATTGAAAATGCATGCATTTTGAAAAAGAAACATCCATCTATATGATCAGCTGTGGTCATTTTGATTAGCTCAGAATGAAAAGAGTTTTTCTGTTTTATATATATATATATATATATATATATATGGAGCATTTCAGTCCTTGGCAAC
>NW_015557451.1:348310-351821 GCF_001515605.1 Sinocyclocheilus anshuiensis | reverse complement strand
AAAGGCTTTATCAATGCCTAGAAGCACAGTGAAGTCTATTATTAAGAAGTGGAAGGTATTTGGTAAAACACAGACCCTCCCTGGATCAGGACATCGCTCCAAACTGGATGAAAGAGCCAGGAGAAAACTGGTCAGAGAGGCTACCAAGAGGCCAACAGCAAATCAAAGACAAAGCCAAAGAGCGGTCATTGTGTGCATGTGACAACAATATCACAAATTCTCCACAAATGTGACTTGTATGGGAGGGTTGCAAGAAAAAAGCCACTCCTCAAGAAAGGCCACATGCAGTCATGACTGAGCTTTGCCAAAACGCACCTTGAAGATTCTGAGGCAGATGAGACTAAAACTGAATTATTTGCCCTCAACACCAAACGATATGTCTGGTGGAAATCCAATACAGCTCAGCATCCAAATAACAGCATTCCTCCAGTAAAGCATGGAGGTGGTAATATCCTTTTATGAGGGAGTTTCTCTGCAGCAGGGACTGGAGCACTTGTCAGGATAGAAGGAAAAATAGATGGGGCAAAATGCCGTCAAATTCTTGAGGAAAATCTGCTGTCCTCTGCCAGAAAGTTGTCAATGGGAAGAAGGTTTACCTTCCAACATGACAATGACCCAAAGCACACAGCAAAACTGAGCACACAGTGGTTGAAGGAGAAAAAGGTGAATGTCCTTGCATGGCCTAGTCAGAGCCCAGACTTAAACCCCATTGAAATTCACCATCAAATTGAACTGAACTTGAGCAGTTCTGCAAAGAAGAGTGGGCAAATATTGCAAAGTCTAGATGTGCAAAGTTATGGATGTTGTAAGTTGCACTGAGTAAATACAGCTGGATAAAACAAAAACTGTGTCCGTCTTCATTTCAGGCTGCAAAGCAACAAAATGTGATTATTTTAAAGGGGGTGATTCTTTCTATACCCACTTTATACTTAACATCAACTAGCACTATTCTTGACTGAAACGGGTTGCATTTTGGTCTACATACCTCCTCAACTTCATCAATGCGAATAGAGAAGTTCTTGCACCATTCATAGATGTCGTCCATGAGACCAAGAGGCAAGTCCTGCAAAAAAAAAAAAAAATTATGGTTATGAGGAGATGACATTAAACTAAGTTATAACATTTCAGCATAACCAGGAAAATACTTTTCATTTAGAAAGATTGGCTTCATCAAAGCGTACCTGATGAACTCCACCGGGTCTGACGTATGCAGCGTGCATCCTGGCTCCAGACACTCTCTCATAGAACTCAAACATCTGCAAGATATCAACTAATTCAATGGTAACTGGGTTCCACACAAATATTCAATAATAGGGCTGCGATTTCAGAGGGAAAAAATTAATTGTGATTTTTCACATAAAAATCATGATTGTGATTAAAAACACTTTCAGATTTTTTTGCTGTAGCTCTTTTGGGAAAATACATTAACCACAAATGAAAAAGAAAAAGAAAAAAAAGGTTCCCGACCACTTATTTAGATTGTGAAGTAAAACAAAAGCACAGTCTATACATTCACTTATCTGTATAGTTGTCTACATTGTTATGTGTTACATGTAGCAAACAAACTACATGTAACATGTTTCAACAAACATGTCCAACAAAACGCATATTTAACTTCTATTTGTTTTTCTGTTTGACTAAGTGCAATAGAAAGTTGTTACCTTCTCTCTCTCCTCAAACATCCAGAAGAAGGGGGTCATGGCTCCGATGTCAAGGGCGTGGGTGGTGATGCCCATGATGTGGTTAAGGATACGGGTCATCTCTCCATACAGCACTGCAAAGGTCAAATACAGTAATACATTTATGCAGCTGGTAAAGCCAATTAGATACACTCAAAGTAAAATATCCCTGCAATCTCAATTGTGTAATTGCAACATCTTTCAATGCAATTTTGGGGATTTTTTAAAGCACATTTACTCTAATTTAAGATTGATGAGCGTAAACCAGATCGAAAGCATTTTAATTATTGTTCCTCACCTCTAATCCACTGTGCACGTGGTGGAGCCTGAATGTTAAGAAGCTTTTCTACAGCTAGAGAATATGCCTGCTCATTACACATCATGGACACATAGTCAAGCCTGTCGAAGTATGGAAGTGCCTGCAGCAACACAAACACAAACATTACAGCAAATAATGCTTCATCGCAGACAACAGCACAAAGCATATTGATTCATATAACAGCACAGTTTATAATAAAACCCTGCATAAGACAGCCATGAGTTTGTGATGTGAAGCATAACATTTCTGAAATTTAAGTTTAACCTAATGTATTTGCAAACACTTTTATCCACAGTGACATATATCACATTAAAGGTATACATTTGATCAATAGCTCAAATACACTACTATTTGAGCTACAGAACTGAAATTAGATCAGAAGGTATTTTTGCACTACTATGCAACGATTCCATTAAGGAAGAACCAGTCTAACAGCACACAATCCTGTGAAGCCCAGCAAAACACAAAATAGATGCAGTATGAAAAGGATATTTCAGCTTCTCAGCTATGTATGAATTCACAGTATAATAGCAGCAATGACACAAAACACTTGATAACCAGTTAATGTGTATATCACTGTGCAGCACCCATACAAACTATTAACTCTATGTTACATAGAAGGGACTATATTTTCAAGTGAAAGCACAGCACTTAAACTTTTTTAAATATTTGTAGTTATTAAGTAGTTATCGTTTCTTTAATTTCAAGCATTAAGGTACTAAAGGTTGTGCTATATTGATAATACAGCTCAGCCCTCAGTACCTTTTTAAGAGTATGTGCAATTTATTGAAGTTAAATGTATTTATATAGTAAGCATTTAAAAATGTAGTGTCATCCATTAGGGTCTGTAGTTTTTAAGTACCTGTAAATAAGTCTTGTACTCAATCAGTTTCTCAGTGCCGCGGTGCAGGAGGCCGATGTGAGGGTCACATTTCTTCACTGACTCTCCGCTGAGCTCCATCACCAGACGCAGCACTCCATGAGCCGCCGGGTGCTGAGGCCCGAAGTTGATAGTGAGGTTGGACACCTCTTTCTCTGCTGGTGGGTCCTTATCTGAAAAAGATGATGTTTTTGATATCGTGGTTGGTTGAACTGTAAATATGGAAGTAACTAGGCCAAAATGAAACCAACCGTCCCAAGGTGGAGGTGCCCATTTCTCAGTGATGACACTGGGATACATCACAGCTCCAGAGTACTGCTCTGCCCACTCCACATCTGGCTGCCATTGCTTCAGCCTGAACAAAAGGGGAAAAAACACTGTTGGGTCATTGACTTGCATACAAAATGCACACAGATATCCGCTCAAACTTCAAGAACAAGACATGAATTTGCAAGTTACAAGGTGTCAGCATGTACTCTACACAGTGGCATCACTAAATATTTGCAAGCGACACTTAAAATGTATCAATTATCTAATGCAATAAAATTCATTTTTAAAGGGGTGGTTGACTGGTTTTGTTCTAGGCTTGATTGTGTTTATGGGGTGCAGTCTAACATGTGTTCATGCTTCGTT
>NW_015557451.1:346059-348026 GCF_001515605.1 Sinocyclocheilus anshuiensis | reverse complement strand
TTGCAAGCGACAACGGTGTACCAGCTCTAATGCCATGGCGAAAGTTTGAGCAAAACATGCTAACGCATTATTTTTCCACATAATTTACCTTTATTCTTCACCGCTCTGTCCCTTCTCTGATAAACGTGCTGTTCATTTCCTGCTTTTATGAAGCCCCTTCCTTAGAAATACGCGATGGACCCTGATTGGTTAGCTAGTCCAGTGTGTTGTGATTGGCTAAGCAGAACCTGTGCAAGCACGGCTCTTAATGGTATGTTTGTTTGTTGTCTCATACTTTTAGACACGCTGTTATTTGTGAATGCTACTGCTTCTGTTAGCTTTTAATATACGGTTTTATTTCAAGCCGATTCAAGGTTTAATACAGTACGGCAACCGCACACTTATGTATAACGCTTCTCATAGCTTTGTGAAAATAAGTGTATAAATGGAACAGAGCTGAGCTGATGATCTGAATGAGAAAATGAGATAGAGAGAGAGAGATGCAGAGCAGGGGAATGTGAGGAACAGTATTAAGAACTGCTGCTTTAGAACATTGATTTTGAAACTTGTGAATCCGTTAGAATCATTAGAAGACAGAATCGTGTTTCATATATGAATAGATTTTTACCTGCACCTCTAGTTTTCTCTTCCTCTTCTCTAAAGCAGCGCAGCATGGCCTCGCCCCCTTCGGGGAAGTAACTCGTAGCCCCTACGAGCCATTTTTGTAGGCATTAAACTGCCATAATTTTAAAAGACGCAATCAACCACCCCTTTAAATCTGCAGTCTGTAACTTTTTTGGTTAAAAATTATCCGAAATCAATATTTGAGCAAGTGCATAACCAGCCAGTGTTCAAAACTATCGCCTTACTTTAGCCTGTTTCACAACAGTTATTTTATAATAATGTTTTCTAATTTGAGTGGAACGGGTAGGTTTTTGCGAGAAATTTGAGATTACGTAATAAATTCGTCATTACGTCACGTCTGTAAACATAAAGAAGTTGTCCCGGCTACTAGGCTATCGCATGTGAGGATCCTGCAGGTGGCGGATCGTTTATAGCCTTTTCTCACAGCAGCCAGAATAATTAAATGTATCATTTTGATGGCGGATTGTAATCCAGAAAGGATTATGTGTTTATGAAACACATGTGAATGAAATTAAATTATATTCCAGTTTTAAATGTGCTTCTGATTACAGATAGCCTGGGATTACTCAAGATTTGGATTTTAAAGAAACCCAGTTCGAAGGAAGAATAATTTGCTTTTTGGGTTAAAATAATTTCTTAATATGAAATTTGAGTGGTATGACAATTAGAGATTAGACTACAGAAATTGAAATCTACTCACTTATACACACTATATTCACAGTCACGTAATGCTGATTTATTGTAATGCTTTTTTCCTCAGTTGGTCAGAACAAACGTGGCAGACTTGCTACTTACTTGTTCAGATGACAATATCTGGGGGAAATTCTTATTTGGGTCATATATTCCAAGACGTAGGCTGTAATTCTGAAGTACAGTGAATATCCACACCGGTGCAGTGACTGACTGCCACACATACTCCTCAAAACATTAGATTCATCCTAGTGATGTGTAGTTCGCAAACAAGCCAGCTCTAAGAGCCGATTCTTTGTAGTGACCGAGAAGAGCCGACTCCCGTCGGGGAGAGCAGAATCTTCAGCCGGAGCCTTCTATTTTAGCCCAATTGTGAATGGTTTGTGTGTTGGTAACAATTTTTTTTATTCAGTGTTTTCATAAAAGCCTTATTTTTATGCTTTTTTTTGTTACAAAAAGATAAAAAATACACATGCGGCTAATCACATGGGAGGATAGACTAGGATCATACCATTATGTGAAAGAAGGAAGGGGGGACACACGCTCCGAAGATAGCGAGTGTAGTGGTAAAGCCAGGTACACAGAGCGACAGAGAGAGGAGGGGGATCCGGATTTAAAGGGGTCATCAGATGCCCATTTTCCACAAGTTGATA
>NW_015557451.1:328817-345466 GCF_001515605.1 Sinocyclocheilus anshuiensis | reverse complement strand
GTTCTGCTGCCCCCGCCCCTCTCTTCCGAGCTGCTCTCAGAGAGACTGTTTACTTTAGCCGAATTCATCCTGAAACTTGCTAATTAGCACATTATTAGGAAAGGCGATTTGCTAAGATTCATTACAAAACATTATACTCACTTCTTCTGTAGATGATGCTGGATCATGAATGATTCGCGCGAACATAGACGCATTTAGGCTGATCGGGAGTGGCGCATTCCCTTCAAAACGAAAGTAACGTTAATCCTCTGCGTCTTCAGCGGCTCAGATGTCGGGAGTAAATGACGACTGCTTATATTCATTATTACATCCAACAACAAAACATTGCAGTCGTTTAATCTGAGACATTCTTGTCTTCCCTGCACTGGAGTCGACACAATGGCGGACTGATGACAGCTCACTCAAGGCAGGTCTAAGGTAAGACGGACTTGTCAATCAACTATCGTGGGAGGGGCCTGTGCAGAACTACGTCATTCTAACAGGAATGTCAGAACAGCCTGATTTGAGAAAGGGGATTTAAAAACAGGGATTTCAAAAAAAAAACACTGGGTGGATTTTTATCATTATATGATCATTCTAACAGGAATGTCAGAACAGCCTGATTTGAGAAAGGGGATTAAAAAAAAACACTGGGTGGATTTGTATCATTATAGGGTGGATGTGTACACACACTTCCAACACACATTTATGTTCAAACAACTTGTAAAATGAATTTTGCATCCGATGACCCCTTTAAACTCAAGTGCGTTGGTTGGTAGGAAGACACTGCATTGTTGCAACATCGGTCCCCTTAGAGAGTCTTCTCAAACAGGACAAATAATCACAGAGAGGAGAAATCGCATCAGCACACCCAAGCTGCACTAAAGACTAAAGTGTCTTAATGTTAAGACTTTTGCATTTATTTATTTGATTTGTTTGCTGTGGTTGCTGTGGTTCTGTGTTCAATTAAAGTTTTATTCAAATGTTAAATAATAGTAACTGTATTTTTTGTATGAAAACTGAATAAAAAATTGCTTACCAACACACAAACCATTCACAATTTCTAAATTTGGCTAAAATAGAAGGCTCAGCGTGATACTAAATGAAGAGCCATTTGGGAGCCGTAAGAGCCGGCTCTTCTAAGGGAGCCGAGCCAAAAGAGCCGGACTTCCCATCACTAATTCATCTGCGCTGGAGCACAAACCACGCAAGGAAGATAATTCTGCAAACAGCTACAATTGCAGGTTTTCAAACAGAGATGGCGACAATGAGGCAAAACTTACGGACTGCAGCTTTAAGAATGACTTTAAAAAGTCATTATTCAATTCTTAACTCTATATTAATTGTTTCAAACACCACCAACAAAACATGTTCGAGTGAAATGCTTACTAGAAAATGGTGCTTGTGCTGTATTTCTTGGTTTGATATTTTGTTATTTAATGCAATGACATTTATACATTTCATGTGTGGCTTCAGTACTTTTTCTGGCCCACTTTATCTACAGGTGTTGAGATGTTTGCGTTGGTGGAAATTTCAAAACAAATTGTGCACATGTGCAAGTAAGTATATTTTAAAGGGGTCATATGCTGCGATTTCAATTTTTCCTTTCTCTTTGGAGTGTTACAATCTCTTGGTGCATAAAGAAGATCTTTTTTTTTACTTTAAACCGCATAAACACATTTCATTACACCAAATACACAAAATAATAATACATAAAAAGTTCTTTTTAGCAGCATCATATGACCCCTTTAAATCCATGATATATAAGTGAAATTGTTAATTGTTTCTTTACTGCTAATGTTTCACATCTCAACCAGCTTCATGCTCTTTTTAGGCAGTTCATCAAAACACTGGTGGAGAGGGACAAGATTAACAAATATTGTCGTGCAATAATTAGAATTTGAAAAGGATAGTTTAGTGATACTGTACAATTCTATGCTTGTTAAAAAAAAACACTGGTTATCTAATCCCAATAACACTGCCACTAGTAAGCCGCTAACTACCTAGAGCCATTTATTAACTACACAGCATTGACGACTATAATGTGTGTACCTCTTCTGAAGCATAGCACAGGCTGGAGTGCTGACATTACTGTTTAATATGACTGAAGGACGTCCGAGTCTAGAGAGCGACCTCAGCATGGTCGTCGCCATCTTCCCCTTCTGTCACCCTGGCTGCTGCTTCTGTGGAGAAGTCTTTACGCTGGATTGTTTAACTGCGGCTCTGGCGCCACCTGCCTGTAGGAGGTTTAAACTCAAGGCTCAGTGCGTATTATAACTACGCACAAACAGCCACTAGGTGTCTGTCAGTCGACTCAGCAGTTATAGTTTTATTGATAGATGCCGCTTCCAATGTGGAAATAGTTGTTTTAAAGTGAAATATTTAGCCATCATCCACAAACAATCTTTCTGAAGAATCGCTGTTTTTTGACGTTCATGAGCGAATCGTTCTTTTGAGTCGGTTCCATGTATCAAACAAATCGTATTCATTCATTCACGAATCGACTCTTCAGCTCAATTCACTGAATCGGTGATCCGGTCACAGCGTGCTTTTCAAGTGCAGTACAAATACTGTGGTAAACATGGTATTGGCATGATACATGGTACATTTTTATACATTTACTAGTATGAATGTTAGTGATATTTGTAGTTAATTATGTATATTGCAGATACTGTGTAATGTTGTATGTAATTATATATTTATTGCAGACAGCTCTATACACACCAGTATTCAAAGGGTTGGGGTCAGTAAAAGTAAGAAATTCTTAACCTTATTCAACAAAGATGCATTGATCAAAAGTTACAGGAGAGATATTTATCACGTTACAACACGTTTTTATTATTTCAAATAAATGCTGTTATTTTGAACTCAAAGAATCCTGAAAAATATATCATAGTTTCCACAAAAACACAGCACAGCTGTTTTAACTTTGATAATAATAATAATAATAATAGTAAATGTTCCTTGAGCAAAAAAATCAGGAATTAGAATAATTTTTGAAGGATCATGTGGCATTGAAGATTGCTGCATATTCAGCTTTAACATGACAGGAATAAATTACATTTTAAAATGTTCTTAAAAGGAAAACATTTATTTTAAATTGTAATAATATTTCATAATATGGATTTTACTATATTTCTTGTGTATGTGTAGTGGACAGGTCCTTAAGGAACTTTCTTTAAAAACAGTATTAATATTGGGCCTATATTACTACGTTCATGAAAATTGTATGTGTTCCTATAAACGATGTTCTCATATTTTTCTTCCTATTTTACTGTTGCTGACACCAATTTTTAATTAAACTAATTCTAGAAGACACTTTCCCTAATTCAAGAATGAACAATAAATATATTTGTATGTGTATACAGTATATATATATATATATATATATATAAACTCAATACTTCATTGATTCTTAGAAAAACAGTGCTTTTATTTCTGATATACTGTGAAAAAATAATTACGTAACATTTTTAAAAAATACTGGAAAAAAATCAAAGGGAAATAAAAAAAAATCAATAACTTTTGTTGTACATCTGTCAAACGTTTTTCAGCTACCAAGAACAGTACAGTAAGGTCAACGTTTATTTTCTAAGACACAGTTATACAGGATACACCCCTACCAGCAGAAGAAAAGTTTTGGAGCAGGAACGTGAGAGAAGTAAATGAACGGATTACATAAAGATTTTCATATACTCACACTCACACTCAATCACACACACAAAAACACACATCTGCACGCACTCCTCTGGCCTTAAGCCAGTTTATAAAGTGAGGGAATATAAAAGTCATGTTTTCCTAAGGCCACTCTTTATTTTGTTCACTCCTTCATATATTCCTTCTTCTCGTCCTCATGGAGCTTCAAGTTCTTAGATGGGACAGGGAATGCAAATACTGTCCAGTGGGCCACTTATCCCACAAGATTTTCCCCAGTCCATCAATACAAAGGATGAGTGATTGGCAGCTCAAGCAGGTCATCAAGATGTTTCCGGATCCTCCTGAATGCTCTTGGTATCGTACTGGCTCCAACCAAGCTACTCATCGTCCTCTCTGTACTGTACCGAGTCAGAAAGTACCATCGCTATAGTGCCTGTCAACCTTCTTCACGCAATTGAAAAATAACAATACTGCATTTCAAGAGTGCATCACATTGGATGACGTAAAATAATACTTGAAGTTGGAATTACACATGGGAAAGTATTTACAGGGCTCGTTGGAAATGTGGACGAAGACGAAAACTAGTCGCAGAGAGTGAGTACCTCACTGTTCCGATGGATTGTCTTCATCCTCGTGTTTCTCCATTGTCATCATTGCCTTGATAATGGCATACTTCAAAACCCGTTGAAGACAGTTCATAGCCAAAGACCAACTCTGGTTTTTCTTAATTGGCGAAAAATACTTCAAGTTGGACGTTTGTGTTTGGCACAAATATCAGGTGTGTGTCTGTGTGAATAAGTGAGTGAAAGACTCTCCGATCTCAAACTTCACATGAAAGTCCTACTAGCGCTTTGCTCCTCTGGGTCGCGCGCCGTTAAAAACCACTCCAGAGCTGCATCCCAAATGACGCACTATACACTATGCACTTATACACTATGTACTTATGCACTATGTACTCAACCATGTAGTGTATGAATTATATAAGGTTAGTTTGTCATTCATAAACGGAGTCTGATAGCCCCTCCCCCTTCATTACGTAATTAAAGCTGCGACAGTTGAGTGCATGAAGTGTTCAACATTCCACACTTCGTTATTTCGGTTAAGTGCATCATCCGGGTATTTAAAGTGCACTTTTTCTTTTTGGAATTTTCAGTGTGAACACACTACTCGCACTATTTATACTACAAAACATCATAGAATAGTGCATAAGTACGCGATTTGGGACGCACCTCAGATCTTTGACTTTAAATTAGTTCCAATTTGATCTTTGTAATCTTTAAGACGAATGTGATAGCAGCCTGATCTTAGATCAGTGAGGGTGAGTTTGGATACCTAAGGCTGGATCAGTTTAAGACCTTCTCTGCTGTTCCCAACCCTCAAAAAAAAAAAGAAAAAAAAAGAGGAAAAATCTGCATATTTTCTTGTTCGTTGAGGTGAATATCACCCAAATAAAGACTGATACTCTAACGGTGAACCTTTGGTCCAGTTACAGAAATATGACACTAAAAAATATGATTTTCCGTAATATTCAAAACATAGAGAGAGAACGCTCTAGCCTAGTGTGCAAATGAGAGATTACATATCGATTATGAGGGTAATCGAAGCTAGAATACTGGAATGCAGTGCAAACAATGACCCCACTACAAAAGCACCATGGAAAAGAGTGGGGCATTCCTGTATATGAATATGTATATAGATTTATATATATTCCATGGTTCTGAACTATTTGTAGGATACTGAACTAAATGGCTGTCGCTGACCATGTCTGAAAACGGTTTAAATGGCTTCCTCAACTGGTCTCTGTCATAATGTTGAAATTTAAAGGGTAATGTTTTATTGCAAATGCTAAAAAGTGCTTTTTTAAATGTATGCACAAATACAGCTGCTCTGCTAATGGATTGGTCACTGCACTGGAAGGCTAGTAACCTGTTTAACGAGGTAGCTCAGCAAGCTGGATACCCAGGTAGATGCAG
Source organism: Sinocyclocheilus anshuiensis (assembly GCF_001515605.1). NCBI lineage: Eukaryota > Metazoa > Chordata > Actinopteri > Cypriniformes > Cyprinidae > Sinocyclocheilus > Sinocyclocheilus anshuiensis. Next base: position 339,857 of record NW_015557451.1, on the reverse strand, counting down.
ATTTACAAGCAAAGTAATTAAGAATAATCTAGTCTCAAAACGCATTGCTTTGGTGATCAAGAGTATTGTACGAGTAATCTTAAATGTGCTCTTCATTTTCTTTGTCGAATGCAGACCTTCATTTGAGAATGAATGAAAAAATAAAGATATTTGGATATTTTGTGACACTGGTAACCATGTACAGTGGGTTCTAAATGTCTTCTTTTCTAACATTCTAATATTCAATAATTTTCTAATAAACTGGCTAATTTTTCCAGTTGTTTGTGAATTACTGGATAAAGATAAAAAAATCCATAACTAAGAAAAAAAATTATATTCATTATAAAAATGGGCAAGGAGTTATAAGATTTTATTTATTTGTTACTTTTCCAGGTCTAGAAATCACTTTTAAAATTAGGCTACCTTATGTGCAGCATCCATGATTTGAAGGCAGAACCAACCCTGGTACTTCAAATAAAAAAAGATGTTTCCCCAAATTTTAGTAGTTTTATCATGTTTTGTTCTTAGTTTTGTCTTATTTGAAATAATTTTAAGTCATCTTGAGACCCCCTTGGAAGTTTGCTGAGGCACCCTGGTTGAGAACCACTGCTTTAATGGATTTAAATACGGTAAACACATTAATACTATATTAAATCCATCATACAGAATTCCGCAGTTTGTCCAAAACATTTTTTACAGATGATCCATGTAATCCAGCATGATTTGAGGAAGTTTCAAAGAGCATCTTAGGCTTTAATGGAAGAAAATCTTTTGTAGAAATAAGTTCACATGATCAAATTTTACTTTTGATTAGTGACCTAAAAATATGTTACAACCTTAAATATTTTTTGCTTCATTTCCTGGTTTACATTTTTTTCAATCCTGAAATGAACCTTAAATATTTCTGCTTCATTTAGCGTTTCCTGGTTTACATTTTTTGTAATCCTGAAATTTTCAGTTTATGTCAAAATCTAAATAAAATAATAATAATAACAATAAAATAAAAATTATTTTTGGTGGTCTTAGACTTTTGGACCCCACTGTATATTGTGCAATTTGTCATTAAAAGCCCTTTAAACTATGCTAAGCTTAAGGAGAGAAGCTGAAGAAGCCATTGAAGAGAATTCATACATGTACTGTATCTCACATGACCATCTCTGTCAGAGACCACTGTTAAACAGACTATAAGCCTATAAGAGGCACCCTTCATTTCTCAGGAACTACCTTTGTTATCATGCTTATTAAAAGCATTCAGGATTTAGTGAACGGTATAAAGATCTTAGATCTTTTCTAGACACCAGTCTTTCTTGATTGTGACTTTCGCTTTCAGCTCCTGGAGCTGAGAAATAAACGCTAAGACGCTCCTGCCCTGCATCCCGTTCTCTTTTCGCGGCCTCCGTTTACTCTGAGCTTCTCTTTGTTTGTTCACCCTCCGCCTTTATCTCAGTTTCATTCATTATTTCCGTCCTGTGTATCTGTGTGAGTGTGTGTACTTATATGGCCGATATCGGCATAACATCAGCGTAACTTATGTTACGTACACGTGACGCTTCTCTTTTACACATGTGTCTGCATCCTCTGTGTGTGTCGGTGGGAATAATCGGAATGCTGGGAGGTGTAGGAGAACCGTGTGGAACTGCCGTATTTCCCAAGTCCATTCTCTGGGGTTCCGGTTCCGCCTCCTGCGCCGACACTTGGCCCGACTCCGTACATCTCATATGCCGGCCCGCCTTCTAACGGGGCGAGGCTAGGCGGACCAAAACCCATTCGAAATGTCGGATAGTGCGGGTAGCCATAATTTTCGTATCCGAGCTGAGCGGTGGAGTCCAAGAGGCTGCAATCAGCGGTGAAGTCGCTAGTCTGTGGGCCAGAACTGGGCGGAGGCTGCTGGGACTGCCCGGCGCGGGTGAACGTGTTGAATTGGGCATAGCTGTTGTGCGAGAGTCTAGAGGGAGGGCGAGGGTCGTAGCAGCCCGCTCGTGACCCCGGAGCCAAGCTGCTCGGTGTTCCCGGGCCTACCGTAGCTCCTGGAGCTCCTGAGCTACTGCTCACAACGGCCGCGGCGCCCCCTGGCTGGCCGGAGGTGCGATAGTCTGAGTAGTGCATGGATCGGGAGGCGGGACGTCCCTCATCATGGGTGGAAGCTCGCACGTTGTAGTAGCCGTTTGTTGGGTCCTGGAAAAGACAACAGGCATCTTCAGTGTTCCTACCATAAATATATCAAAACCTAATTTTTGATTAGTAATATGCATTGCTAAGAACTTCATTTGGACAACTTCAAAGTCGATTTTCTCAATATTTTGATTCAGATTCCAGATTTTCAATAGTTGTATCTCGGCCAAATATTGTCCTATCATAACAAACCATACATCAATGGAAAGCTTATTTATTCAGCTTTCAGATGATGTAGAAATCTCAATTTCGAAAAATTGACACTTAAGACTGGTTTTGTGGTCCAGGGTCACATATGTGAACACTTGATTTTAAGTACTTTTTGTTCAACATGGGTACACAGGTAAAAACATGCATTGTGGTAATACTGTTGGTGTTTTATGATGAATGCTGCATTCCAGAGGCGGAACTTATTTTTTATTAAATTAATTTTATTCATTAAATTAATCAAAAGTGACTGTAAGGACTTTTACATTGTTACAAATTATTTCAAATAAATGCTGTTCTTTTGAAATTTCTGAAGAAATGTATCACGGTTTCCACACAAATATTAAGCAGCACAACTGTTTTAAAAAATGATAATGATGAGAATTGTTACTTGAGCACCAAATCAGCATATTAGAAAGATTTCTGAAGGATCATGTGACACTGAAGACATGTAGTGTAATAATGTAGACTTTTTAAAAATATATATTATTATAAAATTATCCCCAAAAACACAGCACAACAGTGTCACATTTTTCAACAGTCTTGATTTTGGAAGAATTTTTCCCATTCATTTTCTCCATAGGGATTTAAAAAAATTCTTCAATGAAGTGTTTTAAGTTATGAACCAATCCAAACAAACCAGTTGAATGAATAACATTACAAGCTTAAATTTGAAACAAAGAAGCATTTGAAAATAAGAGAAAAGGCTTTCTTGACTGTCATAAAATAATTGTATTTTATTGTAGAATTAAATACTTATCATACGAAGCATTGCAAATTTTATTCAGACATAGTTGATTTTAATGTTCACTATTAAATAACTTAATTATTTAGTAAAAATACACTGCATTATATACTTTTTAAAAATTAAATATAATATACCATATATTTACATTTTATTGCAAAATATTCATGCAAAAATATTAGTGAGACTGACTATTACATATTATACTCTAATTGGTGGGTTAAATAATATTGATAGTGAAGGTCTTCACAGGGAATTCGACAAATTAAAATTATGGCTTCTACAGCAGCATATCCCAAACAAAAACAATCTTGGACCTAATGGTTGGTCTTTCAAGAAAGGTTAATATGATGTGGCTAATTTTTCTATAGTGAATAGGATTTTTACATATGGGACCTGACTGTTGAGGTCTATAGAAGTTGCATGTTTTTGTAAACCAAAGCATAGGTCGTACATCACTTATATTAGTGAGTGCAGAAGTATCGGTGTGTCTGTTCACCTTGAGCTCGTAGTCCTGGCGCGTGTCCAGCGTGTCACTGCGTAACTCCTGTTTGAGGTCAATGTCATCTTTAAAAGGCTGGGAGGAGGGAGAGAGGGTCACAGAAGGTAAAAACTAAACCATAAACGACAAGAGAGCAACCAAGAGGGGGAGAGAGATGCAACGTAAGAGGGGAGGAAAACCAACAGGAGATAAGAGAAGGAGAAGAGAAGAAGGATATAAAGGAAGAGTGGGAGGTTGAGAGAGAAAAAGGATTAATTTCAGCTTTGGAAATGTTATTTAAGAGGAAATACATTGGAGGAAGTAAAGATGATTAATAATTCGGTTTTGTAAAAGATAGAAGTGTCTTTGTTATGTGTTAGGCAGGTTTTAAAAATTCACTATCAATTGTTATATACTGAAAGCATTGTGTAACACAAGTGTTAGTGAATTAACGTTGAATAATTTTAGGGACAATTTGTTCATACAGATCAAATCATGTGGTTAATAATTGTACATTTCAGAGTTATTAATTATTTAGTGTCAGTGCTGTTCATCATCACAAAGATTCATAAGACAAGGCACAATCACCACTGGCAAAAGACACAACATTACATCAAGATACATTTTTACTAAATATTAGCACATTGATATACAATTTTTTAAATATTAATTTATTTAATAATATAAATGATGTCAATTTCCCTTCCTACGTTGTACAAAACAGTCTAGCTCTTGACAGAATAATACATTTTAAATTATAATACTGTCGACAAAACCCAGTTTAAAACTCAGCTCATCTCAACTATTTTTTAATGCAATACTGAATAATTACAAAAAAAAGTTTGTTTTAAGGATAAGTAATAACTTATTTGAAATTATTGAACTATTCTGTTTGATGTTAAAAGCTTCCCAATCTCAAAGTCCCTCTCTATCCTTCAGTTATTGCTGTGTGTGTTGTCAAAAGTACTCACAGAGTACATGGCCTTAACCATGCGTGTTGCCGTGGAGACACTCCCCGAGTCTTCCTCCAGGCTGTGGGTCTCTTTGTTTATGGTCTCTACCTTGATATCTGGCTTGCCGAGCGTGACCCCTCGTCGACCTGGAAAGTAAACATCCCAGTAAACATCTGATTCATCACCACCGTGAACATGCTTTTTGATGTGTTTGTGACTATTACTGATGTTCTTAAATATGGGTAAATATGCCCTTGGGTTTTGTGGGCATTTAGAGACATGCTTACTTCTACATTCTCAAAGACAAACTTTGCATGTCGCTGTCTGAAAGACTCACTATTTCAGATTATTGTTGGATTAAATTAGGTGATGTTTACACAGCTCAATAAACAGGCTGAGAAATTATTATAATGATAAGAAATTAATAAAACAATATTTCTAATAATATAATTAAATAATTTACGTTACTGTTCAAACGTTTGAGGTCAGAAGTTTTATTCAGGAAGGATGCATTAAATTGATCAAAAGTGACAGTCAATGATGACTATAAAATTTCTAATTATTCAGTGCTGTTTTTAAACTTTCTATTCATCAGAGAAAAAAAATGTATCATGGGTTCTATGAAATATATTTATATGTGTTCAACATTAATAATATTAAGAAATGTTTCTTGAGCTCCAAATCATATTAGAATGATATAAGAATGGCCACAGACACTGAAGACTGGAGTAATGGCTTCTGAAAATGTAAGTAATTGACATTTTAAAATACATTAAAATAGAAAAAAGTGATTTTAAATTGTAATAACATTTCACAACATTACTGTGATGAGCTTGATGAGCATAAGCAAAAACATTAAAAAAAATCTGACCTCAAATTTGTCTCTTGAACGATAGCATCTAATTAATTTTTAATACCTAATAATTGTGAAAAAATTAAGAAGAAAAGAAAACTCAATCTCATTTGTAGATTTGTAACTTACTTCCTTTGCGTTGCCGATACAAAAAAAACACTAACGCTAGTAAACACAGGAGAAGTAGAATCGAACAACCAACGGTGCCTCCCGCAATGATCCCAACCGGCACTATTTCTATGGCAATGAAAAAGACAAAGATAAACACCACAATGCATTTTTAGCTTTTTGTTGATCGTCTTTTTTCCTTTATCATCAGGACAGAAAAGGACAGAAAGGAAAAAGAAAGGAAAGAGGCTCATGCATCACAGGTACTGTGTGTCATAAACATGCGTGTTAACTGCTGCACTGTGGCTTCAATGTACCAGTATAACTGTACTTACATACTGTATATTCAATAGAGAGAGTACTCCTAACCTGAGTTAATGTGAGCTGAAGCAAATTTAGGAGATTTTATTCTTAAATTTAGGAGAATAAATAGCTTGAATTACAAGCTATTTATTATTGAAGACTGTGCTCTTTTACTTCATTAGAGTACTCTACTGTACTATGAAGATGACGCAGCAGCACAGTGAATTTTTGAAGACGTACTGTACAAAGTTTCATGACTAATTTGAGTGACGTGACATGTGGCCAAGTATGGTGACCCATACTCGGAATTAGTGCTCTGCATTTACCCATCCAAAGTGCACACACACAGCAGTGAACACACACACACCGTGAACACACACCCGGAGCAGTGGGCAGCCATTTTTATGCTGCGGCGCCCGGGAGCAGTTGGGGGTTCAGTGCCTTGCTCAAGGGCAGCTCAGTCGTGGTATTGAAGGTGGGAGAGAGTGCTGTACATTCACTCCCCCCACCTACAATCCCTGCCGGTACGAGACTCGAACCCGCAACCTTTGGGTTACGAGTCCGACTCTCTAACCATTAGGCCACGACTTCCCCCGTGGGAAATTTGTAGACTAAACTGTACTTTTAAATTATACATGTGTGTGTCTCTGTGTGTGTGTGTGTGTGTGTGTGTGTATGTACTGTATGTATGTATTTCTTTCAGAAAAAATGTTTGAAGCCAGATTGACCACACAAATGATGTTTCTCGATCACAAATACATTATAACTGAAAATCACATGAGACTGTCCTTATTCAGAAGCGTCACATATGTGCACATATGCAGGCACGTATCCTCACCGGTCTCTTCCAGTGTGATGATCATGGTCCCAGGTCCGAATGAATTCCACGCGGTGCAGTTGTATGTGGACTGGAAGTCTGACTCCATGACGTTGTTGATGGTGAGGGTGGACAGCACCGCGCCTCCCTGTGCAGTCAGTTTGCTCTGTTCTACCGTGTATCGTTCTGATAGGGTCCCCTTCTCTTTTTCCCACACATTCTCCTTCCATGCCCACACCTGAAGAACAAACACACACATGGTGTGAGAGATCACTCACATGAACTTCACATTTATTTCACCAATATTTATCAGCAAAAGGCTGAATTTTGGGAAACCTGCAGGAAGAAATGTGCAGGTTCAAGATGACACACATAATTATTCTCTCTCTTTATATATATATATATATATATATATACATACATACATACATATAAATCTTCAAAGTACCAAAGTATCTGTTTATTTGCAGAAAGTAACAACTAGAAATAAGTATAAAAAAAATACAATAATATAAGATATTAATATGTAAATATAAAATATACAATCTTTATTTGGATCCACAACATGATTTGGTCACTTATCTTCCTGGGCTCCACATGAAAATAAAAAAAAATACATAAAAATATAAAATTAACAATTTATAATATAACAAGAATAATAATAAAAATGAAAACATACTGGGTTTTTTTTATATTTCAATTTCATTTTTATCTTCATACACTAAAGACTGGAGTAATGGCTGCTGAAAATTCAGCTCTGCCATCACAGAAATTAATAAATTACATTTTAAAATATATTAAAATAGAAACCAATTATTTCAACAGCTTTACAGTTTCTACTGTATTTTTGATCAAATAAATGCAAACTTCTTTCAAAAACATAAAAAAAATATTCCAAACTTTTGACTGTGTTAGAATTGTGTGCATATAAAATAATGAAATTTCCAAAGGAAAATAATTTACATTCTATCAAGTAATAGCGGATATATATAAATTATTAAAAAAAAACATCTGCAGTGGCAGGTCCTGCAAGAAGCAAATGGACCCAAAATAATCCAGTACAGTGCAACATAATCTGTACATTTCATACAGGAGTGAAAAAGGAAATCCTTTATAAATATTTAGGATTTAAAAAGCATATTCAAGTACATAAAATGCACCTGAACTGTATCTGCTTCACATTGCCTGCATGAACACATATTTCTCACCAGCAATGGGATAAATGGCCGTTCCATGCTGAAACATGGGGCTGGATAATGGTGAGAAAGCACCAGTTCTCCTTTCAAAACCACTAAAACGGTTGTATTATTCATGCTGAGCTGGGAGAATATTTAAAAATGCATACCTCCACATGTTCATGGTAAGCTTCCATTTACCTCACAAACCAAGACATTTGAAAAGGCTACAGCATTAAAAGAACAACTTCGCTGTTCCCATACTTCATATTTCATAACGCTCATCCTGGAGATGCATCAGGACTGAGCTGCAAGTCATTTTAAATTAGAATCACTAGTAGTTTCAGAGAAGGAATGCGTCTGAAAGCCACATACATGGAGCTACAGCAGAATCATCTACAGCAGAGAGAGTTACTTTGGGTTCAGGCCTAGTTCGAGTTAAACTCTAGAAACTGGTTTAAGGTGAGCTCATCTGGTTTCTTAGGCTAAAATTACATTTTGAAACCAGCTTTCCCATGGGTATCCATATGGTGAATAACAGGAAAACAGTAAAATATCTGTTATTAGAATTGTTTAGGAACATTTTTGTACATTTCTGTGGAAAATAGCATAAATGTAAATTCAAGTGAATGCAATGTAACTTACGATCTTGTCAGGGGGAGGTGTGCTGGCGATGTAACACTTGACTTCCCCTCTCTCCCCTCGAACTGCATACTGGACTGGTTCACTTGAGATGATGGGTGGACCTGCTCAAAAAGTCCAAAACCAAATTATCAGAAACTACATTATCAGAAAAACTACTGAATCATTTTTCTATTTTAATTTTAATTTGAAAGTTTTAATACTTTTGTTGTGGGTTTTTTTTTTATTGTAAATATTTTTTAATATGTCTATATAGTTTTTATTAATTTTTGTTTCAGCTTTAGATTTAATTATTTTAGTACATTGTTAAACTAAATGTTGCCTAGGCAACTAGCTGGAGTCAAATAAGTTTAAGTTTTTTTATTATTACTTTATTTTATTTCATTATATTTCAAATAACAAAAGTTTTTTATGGTTTTAGTATAGTTGACTACAGCTTTAGTTGACCTATAGTTTTAGTTTTAGCTGGCTTTAGGACCCAGAACTGAATTTGACTTCAACAACTACAACAAAAAACTATACACTGAAAAGTATTAATTTCAAGACACTTTTCGAGAATGAGGGCATGTCACACAAACTCTCTATGCTGGCATCTGCCTTATTTAACTAGCATCTACCAAATGACAGATTAATTTCCAGCAAAATACTGTTTGAGGATGCATGAACTTTGACATCAACAACAAATGGGTTTTAAAGTGTTTTCTCTTCCCTTTTAAATCTTGATAAGCTTATTTACTTTGCTATTTTAACTATATTCAATTATACTGTTATTTACATTTAACATGCTTTTTCCCCTAGAGTGTATGACCCATTTTTTGGATTGTGACCTAACAATTTAGCACCAATATATTAACTAGTAACTCACATGCAGAACTCACAATGAGCTAAATATTGGTAAAAAACCTTGAAAGCTGCATAGTTTTAAAAAGTGTTTTATTATTTCTTAGTACAATAAGATAAAAGTACTGTACTGACCGTTGACGGTGAGTGTGACCTCTGTCTCGCCCACTCCGATCCTAGGCACGATGGCCTTGCACACATACTGACCAGCATCTGCCTGACTAACTGACTTCAGATAGAGCTGGTTATTATTACTCAAAACCTGTGCATTAGAGGGGGGGAGAAAAAAGGAAAGTAGTTTTTACATACAAAAACTATGTAAAACCTGTTCACTGTAGACATAATACATAAAAAATTATAAAGGAAAATATAAAGAAAAAATAAGACATAAAAAAGAAACAACTGGAACGAAGGATTGCAGCTTCAACATCAAAACTCAGTTGGAAGATAAATATAGAAGAGAAGCAGAGCCAGGAAAAGAAGGACACATATGGAGAACACTCACTGAAGAGAGATAAAAAGTCAGAGGGAAAATGTCATAGTCAGATAAAAAAGTAAACTGTTGAGAAAAAAGTTATTGCCTATTTCTTAGTAAGAGAGAAGAAAGAAAAAACTGAGCACGTAACAGAAAGAAGGTTTTACTAATCGGACCCACAAGCAGATGCTCACCATGCTTGAACCCTTTTTTGTCCAGGTTAGTGTGAGGGGAGGATTTCCCGCCCACTTGCAATTTAAAGTGACGTCCGAGTCTACATCCACCGTTACTGGTTTAGGCTCGACAACCAGGATAGGACCAACTGCATGAAACCGAGGTTAAAAACAGGTCAGGTTTTTGCATTTTATATGATTATTCATATGACAACTATGATAACTCCCAACACAGACAAATTCAACAAGAGATGTAGACAGACAGACGATAGACAGACAGACAGACAGACAGACAGATAGATAGATAGAGGGGTTAAAGCAAAAAAACATGTAAACGACTGTGGCAACTTTAACATTTGAAAGGATACTATGGTAAAGTTATTGCTTTCCTTATTCAAACTAGGTTTTTTTCATGAATATATGGTTGACCTGAAGAATGAAAGCTATATCATACACTTGGAAAAGTATGAGCTATATCACTGCTTATTGACACTAGGGGTGTGACAATACACTTAGCTCACGAGATGAGACAAAATACAAATACTTACAATATTTTAATACTATTTTTAAGAAATTTTCAATGACAAAATATTTCTCTTTTAATTACAAAAAGTAAAACAATGCAGCTGTATTTTGAAATAGGCTATTTTAACTAATCTAGGGCTGTAATTAATGATTATTTTGGTAATCAAGTAATCTACTGATTATTTTGACAATTGAGTAATTTTTTTGACAATCTGATATTTTTAGTAACACAAATAGACCTAAGTGAAAACCAGGCTTTAGTATGACTATTTATATATAAACTAACGATGAGGCAATAATAATTGGCTCAAATAAAGTATTAAAACCAGGTAATTACATGGTTTTATTGAATAACACTGTTAAAATACATAATGTAATATTCCTATACACATAATATGAACATAACAAACTTAAGTACATTATGTATTATAACAAATATAAGAAGGCGCCAATGGCCTGGTGACGTTTCACTTTACAGCGTGATTAAACGATGTTTAAATCTCAGAAACTTTTATTTTGAAATCGCAATCTACAATAAATGGCATATTTAGAAATATGATGTATTTTCCTGTGTTGGCAAAGGTTTATAAAT
>NW_015557451.1:318818-328494 GCF_001515605.1 Sinocyclocheilus anshuiensis | reverse complement strand
TCACAGCATATGCAGAGGAAGAGTTTAGCCCCTTTCACACATATAGTCTTTACTGGTAAATTACCGGTAAGTTACCATTAAGAGATCATGTGTGAACAGGACCTTTTCAAAAATCACGGTAAATTTGTTCTGGCAATCATATCGTTCTTAGGGAGATGACATGATTACTCTGAGCTGTTTACAAAGCTCCGCTGCTTTTTAAATTAGTTTTTCTATGTAAATATGCGCTAGATAGACATCTTTGAACATTGCGCCTCCCAGCTTTTTCAACGTGTCGCGCTTCTCCATACATCAGGGCTGCGACTCTGCAGTTGGATACTATTATGCGCGTCTAGTGTTTATAAGAGCAAAAAATTCTGATTGGCTAGTAATGTTAGTTTGGTTGAGTGAAAGCTGTGCTCCTCTCATACCATTGGTAGGCGAACTCATGGACTCGAAAGTGATATTAACAAGTTTTTTTTAAATGTAGGATTATTTTTTTCCGCAGCCAAACGCTGCACGCCGGAGAACTTTAAGCCCTGTAGATAGACAGATAGATAGACAGACAGACAGACAGACAGACAGACAGACAGATAGATAGATTTCAGTTCAAGTTTATTTTATTTCAAGCAACAAATATTGTCTTATGGTTTTAGTTTTAATTAACTATAATAACCCTGGGGCTGAATTAATTTGAATTAATTTAAGATAGATATCAGACAGACAAATGACTGATAGACAGATATAATAATATATGTCTTAAGTTGTTGGGGTATATTTTTAGCAATAGTCAAAAAAACACTGTATGGGTCAAAATTGTCGATTTTTCTTTTATGCCAAAAATCATTAGGATATTAAGTAAAGATCATGTTCCATGAAGATATTTTGTAAATTTCCTACTGTAAATATATCAAAACTTAATTTTTGATTAGTAATATGCATTGCTAAGGACTTCATTTGGATAACTTTAAAGGTCGATTTTCTCAGTATTTTGATTTTTTTGCACCCTCAGATTCCAGATTTTCAAATAGTTGTATCTCGGCCAAATATTGTCCTATCCTAACAAACCATACATCAATGGAAAGCTTATTTATTATTTATTGAGATGTATAAATCTCAATTTAAAAAAATGGACCCTTATGACTGGTTTTGTGGTCCAGGGTCACATATATTACACTATACTGACACAGTGGAGACAAACAGCTTTAATTACTAGTAAATTTAATTACTAGGTAATCTGCATATTAATTTTCACCTTAAGATATTCTAGGCTAGGCTGCAAGCTTTACACACTGAATTTCGGAGTTAATACTCACAGTGGACATCAACAAGTATGCTGACGTTTGTGCTGCCCACAGCATTGAACACTTGGCAGGACACAGGCTCAGTGAAGAAAGAGTGATCAGCCTTGGTGACAAAAACACTCTCTCTCGCCCCCTGTATGACCACACCTCCCTTTGCCCACCTAGCAAAGCCAAAAAGAGCCAATCAGTGATGCATAAGCAGATATATGAAGACAGACCCATGAAGCATGTACAGAACGGAATTCAACGGTACAACAGCTGTAACAGAAAATAATTGAAGATATATGGGCTTTAATACTACTTAAAGGATGTCTTTATCTCCCTGATAAAACAAGTCATTAATATTTCATCTCAGAAAGTAAAAGGAACCACTTTAAGCGTCACATTTAGTAAGAGACATACTTATAACCCATAACAGGTGGGTTGGCAGTAGCTTGGCATGTGAAGGTCACTCTCTCTCCTTCCAATACAGAGCGAGGCTCAATGGATAACGTCACCACCGGTGGGTCTGCAGAGAGCATTCAGAATACATAATAAAGCCATAGCCATTCATTAGAGCAAAGGCACATTGAAGAACTGACAGTAAGGAGCTGGAGTGGACTGAAGCCGTGGAAGTCAACGCAAGGGTAACTACTAATATAGTGTCCAAACACAGATGAACGTCACGGTTCCTCCTAATGCTCCTTGCTATCTACTTAAAGGGATTTAAACCTCTTAGAAGGTTTTAAATGTGCTATACTCTCTAAAGCTGCTTTAGAACAGTTTGTCCTATCTTGTGGTTTGACAAGATGGTCCACGAATACAGCACCGCCTGGCTAGATCTGGGAGGTCCTTCTCTCTCACATTTCTCTTCCTACACTGTAACATATGTTTGGTCAGGTAGCCTAAAAATGTGTTTCACATGGTAACATCTAAATTAACATGTATTATTCAAGTCAAAAATATTATTTAATATATGACTCAATCCACCTGACTAAATTAGGTTACACCAACAAAAGAAATTTTAAGAGTTAGATCAAGCCATGTACGTACAATTTTTTAAAAATGTTTTTGAGAAAAGTCTCTTGTGCACCTCCTAGTGCTGTATTAATTTGTTCAAAAATACAGCAAAACAGTAATTTTGTGAAAAATTATTACAATATAAAATAACTGTTTTCTATTTTAATGTACTTTAAAATGTCATTTATTCCTGTGATGATAAAGTTGAATTTTCAGCATCATTACTCCAGTCTTCAGTGTCACATGATCCTTCAAAAATCATTCTAATATGCTGATTTGCTGATCAAGAAACAATTATTATTATCAATGTTGTAAACAATTACATGCTTAATATTTTTGTAGAAACCATGATACATTTTTTTAAATATTCTTTGATGAATAGAAAGTTCGAAAGGACAGAATTTATTTGAAATATAATTTTTCTCTAAAAATGTCTTTACTGTCACTTTTTATTTTCTTTCAAAAATAATGCTGTTTTTATTTATTTTTTAATTTTTGAATGATAGTGTATGGATGGTAAAAACAATTGCTTGATTATTTATTTTAATTATTAATTTTCAATGTAGTTTTGGATGTCTGAAATAGCTATTTTTCACATTGCATAGTAAACAAAATAAAATAAAATAATTTAGGCACCACTGGCTTCCTCCTTTTCTCTTTCCTCATAAATTTTACTGAAGCTTCAAGCTTGAATGGTTCTAGACTTACGGTGTACATTGAGGGTGATGGTGGCCCGTTTGCCCATCGGCACAGCCAGGTTAGTAGCAACACAGGTAAAGTTCTTCCACGTGTCTGTATCTACTGGTGAAATGGGCAGGTAACTGCGTGTGGTCACGCGTTTCCTGTCTGGAAGCACCTCCTACACAACAAAACGACACTGTTAATACCATTGTGCTGAGTACATATGCTATCATACTAGTGTAGTAAAAACTAGGTTTTTTGACAGCCGATGCCGATATCTTGGAAAGCAGGGTGGCCGATGGCCGATATAAAGCCGATATAATTTTATTTATTTTCATTTATATTTAAGAAATCTGAAATAATTGGAAAATGGATTAAAAATAATTGTGTAAAATAAACATACTTATACTTTAGAAGACAAAGCATTTTTCACAAATAAATATTTAATAAAAATCTAATTAAAAAGGAAGTAAACGCTGTAACAAACTCAGTATTCTGGGAAGTTTTTGTGCATTGGGAATCTTTTTTTTTTTTTTTTTTTAAATAAAGCCAAGGTAACACTCATTTTACATACAGCACGCAATGAAAATGACATGAATATGACAGTGGGCAAATGCATAAAGCGCAGCATAATTTGAAATCACTAGTTTAAAGTTTGTAGATCGCGCGTCTCCAGTCAAGCAGAGCTCTCCTCCTGTCCGCATTCAATTTGCATGGACCGAATAGTTTTCAAAATGACTTTGCTCACCCATCTTTCACTATCTAATGAATTTCTCAAAGGCAAAATAAAATCTCTCCCTAAATTTTCTTCTTACACAATATCCTGTAACAATCATATTATATTATGAATATACATTAGGTTGCGAATACAGTTTCATGTTGATTTCAATATCTTTTTGTCTTTGCTGAGGAGTGAGTCACGTGTGTGTGAATGAAATGAGCACTCATACTAGTCAAAACGTTGTGTATGAGTGTGTGTGTATCTCACCGTGGTGCTGATGGCCCCCTCTATCGGCAGGCCGTCTTTCTGCCACTCTATGACAGAGGCGGGTTTGGCTCCGCGGGACACGCAGGTCATGTTGTGTAGGACCCCTGCTGTGAGGAGGATCTCCGGGGCCCCCTCAATCACCGGCTCATCGGGAGGAACTACACACACAAACACATACGTGTTCAATTATTCAATTATTAATAGCAACATCTCATAAATCTATTCATTTCATAACACATTAACCCATTCATTCCATCATAGCCAACATCTAAAACAACAAGCTTTTAGCATGCATTGACCATTCAGACCCTTTTCTAAGCAAACCCACACATTCATAAACACAGCACTCACTGAGGACGGTGAGTTTGGCCCGTCGCGAGCGCAGGGCTGCCTCCGTGGCCTGGCACTCGTAGAGAGAGTCATCTGAGAGTTCAGCAGCTGAGATCGCCAGATTATACTGCCCAACATCCACCAGTCGCAACACACGATACCGCGGCCAGGCTGCAAGAGACATGCACACACAGACCATGACTTGTCACTTTTAGTGATGATTTGGAGATAGATATGCTGCGTTTGAGACAACGTTGGATGTGGGAACTTTCGAGTGGAAATGACCCACTTCCAACATCAACGATTTCCAGTCAATTACACGACACGTTCACATGTTGACCACATTATGTTGCCATGACACAACGAGAGCATTTTATGTTTGTGTCAATTATGGCAAAAACAGAAAACAATTAACATAAAATGCTACCATTTGTTTTGAAAATAGATGACGAAAAGCAAATGAACTCTAATGGTTTTAAGTTTGACATAAGTTATCTCCACATTATGCTCGTTGGAACAGTGACGTCAAATGACGCGTCTCGCTGAGGTCGGGGTTGATCGATCTGCCCCGAGTTCACAGGTCAGATGTCCGACTTCAAGCGGCATTCTAGACGTTATTTCCAAGTAGGAGGTAGGACAAATCAAAATTTTGAGTTGTCTGGAACACAGCAATAATCTTCATTTCAACACAAATACACACTAAATCATGAAGAGTGAGTGGTCTGATTGGTTTTTAGTGTGGTGCTATGCGGTTTCTAGGGTGTTCTGGTTGGTTAGTGTGCTGCTATGTGCTAGCTAAAATGTTCTGAGTAGTTTTAATTTTAACTTGAGTGTCACTGCATATGAACTTCTCAGTTCATATGGATTAGTTTTACAATCTCTTTATGAATGTTTTGAAGCGTCAAAGTAGTAGTTGCATATATTAATACTTAAATTAATACTTAAAGATCTGATATTTAAAAAAAAAAAAAAAACTGACCCTAAGAAATGGTAACAGTGACATTTGCATACGAAGAAGTAAAATATAAGCATGCAGTGATGTTATCCACCACTGAGAGGCAGTAGAGTTTGGGTAATATATGTTAGCGCTATGTCATGGACATTTCCAGCTTCTGCTGCAAGAGAAATGACAAAAATTCTGCTGCGAATTACATCACGCATCCCCAACCCACACAGCCCTCTCTCTACTGTGGGACTGAGTTATCAGTGTGTGCGGTGCACATGTATTTCTGCGTGTGCACATTTGTGTATGTGTATCTGACTGCAGGATTTGTTCACGTGCTTTTATATGAAAGCCACGGGGACAAACCAGTGAAGCATCACAGTGTAAATACAACTACACGGAGTCAAAGTGAGAGAGCAAGAGAGAGAAATCTTCCTCATGCCTTTTAACGAATCTGGCGAATGCAGCAAATGTAGTTTATCAGGTCCACATTTATCTATTTATAATGGCAGAGGTTAAAAATACCACATCCTGCCCTCACTGTTCTCATGACAATCCACAAGGAGCGAGAAAAGATGAGCTAGTGGAGCAGAAAGCAAAAGAGCAAAGGGGAAAAGAGGACAAAAGTGAGACAGAAAACAAGCAAACAGGCAAACACAGAAAACTGAGAAAGATGAGAGATGAAACTGAAAGTATACACAGGGAAAACAGAAAAGTAAGAAAGCAAGAAATACAAGTAAGAAATATACACATTCTTAATTTTTCTGAAGAAAATGTGTTGCTTACCAAGGTGTCTTGGGTGGTTTTAGTGTGTTATGTGGTTAAATAGAGTACAAAAGTTAGAAAAGTCAAACAAGGAAACTGTAAAATAGTGAGACAGATCAGAGATGAAACTGAAAGAGTGTACATAGAAAAAAACAAAAAAAGTACTAAGAAAGAAAGAAAGAAAGAAAGGTTAAGCAGTTTCTAAGGTGTCCTAGGCTGTTTTTAGTGTATTGCTACATGGATGAGGAGAGGACAAAAGTGGAAAATAGTGAAAAATATGAAAGCAAGGAAACATGGAAAACTGTGAAAAACACGAAAGAACAAATAAAAAGAGAAAAAAAGGGGAAAAGCACATAAATACAGAAAGAAAGAGCGAGCACTGTGTATCACTGACCCCGGAGGTCTTCTCCAATGCCTAAGGCCAGTCCATCTTTGGTCCACTGCACAATGCCTGAATAGTTGAAGACCACGCAGGACAGGACCACCCTCTGGCCCAAAACCACTGACTGGTCTGCAGGCTCCTGAGAGAACCGCGCCGTCCACACTGAAACACAATATACAAGCATAACAGTACAATTACTGAAAGATCTGAGGCTCTAGTTCGGTCTACTTTATGTGTTCAATGCTGTGAAGGTTAAAACGCAACAATATCATACTTAAACCTTGAACCTGGTTTAACCTGGAGTCTTTAGCAACATTAACATTCTACTAAACTTCTCCTTTTGTGTTCCATGGAATGACATGAGGGAGAGTCAATGATGGCAATTTATTTAGAGAATTTCAAACTAAAACTGAGAGTGGTAAAGGTTAAGTCTGTGACAGACTAAACGTAAGAGCCAATGACTGAAACGCAGCATTACACCTACATCCACTGAGCAGCTTTACTCTTACAATCACTCTTCTGAGTAAGTCAATGTGGTTCCTTGGAAGAAGAAACGTGTCCCTTGATACCAAATTCCAGACACATTTCTTCACCCGCAAAGCATGGTATCCACCAGAGTTGCTCTCTTTCTCTGACACACAGGACGACATTTGATACTCCAGACAAGCCTGAGTCTCCAGCTTGAAGAACTGACTTACAATGAAAGCTTTCATTCAGAGCCTGAGTTGTGGATCTTTAATTGGACTGAAATCAAGAATGTTGTAAATTAAGTAAGGGCAACTCATATTTTCCCTGCATTCTTCTTTTCTTCGCTCAATGCTTCTCTCTTTCTTTCCTCCCTTTTTCCAAGTCCATCAGGAAGCAGTTTGCAACCTTCCTTGTTCACATTTCTTTCTTCCTTTAAAAATATGAAAGTCCTGTCATCATTTTTATCCACCCTCACATTGCCATATAACATTTTTTCTTCTGTAGAACACAAAAAGAGAATTGTGAAGTGTGCCAGTTTCTCTTTTCCATGCAGGAATGGGGACTTGAAGGGATAGTTCACACAAAAATTGTGTGTGTGTGTGTGTGTGTGTGTGTGTGTACCTGGTATTTATCACGTTATGGGGACCAAATGTCCCCACAAGGATAGTAATACTAGTAAATTTTGACCTTGTGGGGACATTTTTGAGGTCCCCATGAGGAAACAAGCTTATAAATCATACAGAATGAGTTTTTTTGAGAAAGTAAAAATGCACAAAGTTTCCTGTAAGGGGTAGGGTTGGTGTAGGGCAATAGCACATACAGTTTGTACAGTATAAAAACCATTACGCCTATGGAATGTCCCCATAAAACATGGAAACACAACATGTGTGTGTGTGTGTGTGTGTGTGTGAGTAAATAATGTTAGAATTTTCAATTTTGAACTGAACTATTTCTTTAAGTTTATTAGATTGAAAATTGACAATAGTAAATCAGAACAGTATCACAAAAGCTGGTGCATACAACTTGTGTGCTATATTTGAAGCTGTATGTGTGAGATATTGAGCTGTTTAATGTTGTTACTGATCAGTCTTCCTCTCCAGTGAGTTAAGAACATCTGTGACCGGATCATCGAGTGAGTTGATGAGTCTGATTCATGAACAAATCATTCTGACTGTTTTTGTGAACCAGATCAACTGATTCAGGACTCAAATTATTTATGGATAACTAGGTTTGCAACTTTCCTTGTTCACTTTTTCTTTCTTCCTTTAAAAATATGAAAGTCCTGTCATCATTTTTATCCACCCACGATTTTCAGTGAATATTAGAACAACTTAAGTTTTAGTTTGTTTCTCACACAAAGCTATCGTATGGCTTCAAACCAGTGTTGTTACTGTTAATTAAAGCTAAAACGATTCAAATTAAATAATGTTTTTATTAAATTTAAATTAAAATAAAGATATAATAAAATGTAAATATTACACAAAATATCTAGTATCTAGTAAATATTAGATAAATAATATATAAATATTAGATGAAAACCTTATAAAAAAAATGAAATGGTGCCCTGGCAATTAAGTTTAAATAAATAATTTTATGGTACTATAATAGATACAAATAATACTAAAATAACACTAGATGTCTTTCCCTACCTGTATGCATTTCTTTTGTGTGCAGAACAAAAAAGAACTAATTTTGACGAACGTTGGGAACCAAACAACATTCAACTCTCTAGTGAGATGAGAACTTCTGTAAATGGATCATAAAGTCAGCGAGTTGAACCTGAGAACCAGAATCATGAATGAATCATTCTGAATAGTTTTGTGAACCAGATCAAATGATTCACTGCAAAGATCAAGACTCAAAAACACAAAATTATTTATGAATGCAGGTGTCACAATTTTCATTATAACGATTTCAATTTTTGTCTGTTTCTCACACGTTATTAACATGGCTTCAAACCAGTGTTGTTATTATTAACTAAAACTATTAAAAATAATTTTCATTAACTGAAATAATAAGCTGAAATAAAACAAAATATAAATAAACAAAAATGAGAAATGTTGCTTTGGCAACAAAGCACATCACACAAATACTAAAATTAAAAGAGAAAACTGGAAATATAAAAATAAAAGCCTATTGGAAAATATTAATAAATACTATAAATAACGCTAAACTAACACAATTTCAAGCATCATGTCACATGGACCATGTTTGTGATACGTTTATAGTTCATTTGTGTCCATTATAAAGCTTGAAACGCCATTCAGTGATATTGCATGGAAAAGATCAACCAGCACAGTCTTCAGTATTTTTCCTTTTGTGTTCCACTAAAGGCATGAGGGTGAGTAAATGAAGACAGAATTAACTTTTCCTTTAACTTCACATTCCTATGGGAATCCCTGGTAATGCCATCATCTAGTTTGGGGCAAAATTAGCAAGAACAACCGTTACTTTTGATCCATTTTGTCATTTTTTAACAATTTCTTGCAGTTATCTATCCTTGTTTAAATACATTTTTCTCTCCCCAGCTCTGCCTTCTATTTCTGTGGTCTTTCTCTCTGGTTGGAGGGGGTTTGGAGGCATGCTATCACAATCCATTTATCACATTAAATATCAGCCTTCTAGCCCTCTCTTGTTCTCTCGTCTCTCATCCCTCCACCATGTACATTAATAGAATATATTCCTAAAATGAGAGAGCTGGCGGATTAATAACTCTCTGAAGGCTTCGATATGTGTAGAGGAAGTACAAACCTGTTTACAGTATGCGAAAAGCAGTCAAATGAGTAGTATGCATGAAACAGTAGGTGAACAATATGCGGATCGAATATTCGTTGAGA
>NW_015557451.1:317539-318772 GCF_001515605.1 Sinocyclocheilus anshuiensis | reverse complement strand
GGGTTAGAGTACTGATTCGAGCAGCTTTTTTCAAGTGCTATAAGTACCAACAAAGATGTTCCTCATGGTTAAATTGTACTTGTTTAATGTCGCTCAAACTGTATTTCATTCTACAGCAAAATTATTGATAAAATAACCATAGTGGTCACCTCATACACTTGTACAGTCAAAGTAAATAAGGGAATTGTGTGTGTACACTATATAATTCATTAGAGTGTGCTTACAGTACTGCAGAGCTCTGCATTGAGTAGTGTTAAGGAGATCAGTATTGTGCAGCATAAAAAAAAATTATTCTGCAGAAGACAAGCTACTTTTTCTCGGCATAATAAAAGTTTATGGGGTCCAAAACAACATAGCACTACAATGATTTTCATTGTATAGATAAAACCACACACAGAGAGACATTTCTCAAAACATCTTTTGTGTTCTGCAGAAGAAAGAAAATCATAATGACATGAGGGTGAGACAGAATGATGAAAATATTTAAATTTTTGAGTGAACTATTTAAAGGATTAGTTCACTTCCAGAATAAAAATGTCCTGATAATTTACTCACCCCATGTCATCCAAGATGTTCATGTCTTTCTTTCTTCAGTCGCAAAGAAATTAAGGTTTTTGAGGAAAACATTCCAGGATTTTTCTCCATATAATGGACTTCAATGGTGACCAACGGGTTGAAGGTCAAATTGCAGTTTCAATGCAGCTTCAAAGGGCTCTACACGATCCCAGCCGAGGAATATTGGTCTTATCTAGCGAAACGATCTGTCATTTTCTTAAAAAAATAAATACAATTCTATACTTTTTAGCCACAAATGCTCGGATGTAGGGCTGCACGATATATCAAAATGGAATCGAAATCGCGATTCGACAGAAGCTGCGATTGTCATGCATATCTTTCAGTGAAGCACGGTTCTGTGATCAGCAGTAAATCTCCATCCAAAGGCCAGAGGGCGCTCTTGCACTGAAACTCCAAATACGCCTCGCAGAAGAAACCCAGGAAATGCCTATAGCAGTAGGTGGATAAACAGAAGATTTAACTGCTTTTATTGATTCATTGTGACTAATA
The DNA here is from genome assembly GCF_001515605.1 of Sinocyclocheilus anshuiensis. Classification (NCBI taxonomy): domain Eukaryota; kingdom Metazoa; phylum Chordata; class Actinopteri; order Cypriniformes; family Cyprinidae; genus Sinocyclocheilus; species Sinocyclocheilus anshuiensis. The sequence continues at coordinate 317,707 of NW_015557451.1, read as the reverse complement.
AACACACGACTATGACAATATATGGTTTATCTGAGTTATTATTATTATTATCATTTTTATTCAAATAAAGTAGGGCTGCACGATTAATCGCATGCGATATTTAACGCGCATCTTGTCAGAAAGCCGGTTCTGTAATCAGCGGTAAATCTCCATCACCTGCGGGCTTTC
>NW_015557451.1:316529-317159 GCF_001515605.1 Sinocyclocheilus anshuiensis | reverse complement strand
AGTTTGGAGTAAAAATATGTTATTAAATGTGGTATTTTCACATGCTTTCAGATGGAGCAGCATTTACTTCACATAGCCGTAGTTCACTGAGAAGGTATGCAAACAGCTGTCATTATCGCGAACGATTTCTTCGATTTCATAATCACGCAATAAAATTGTAAGCGATTTAGTGATTTTTTTGCATAACTTGTCAGTGAACTACGGCTCTGTGTAGTAAATGCTGCTCCATCTGAAAGCACGTGATGATTTACTGCTGATTACAGAACTGGCTTTACTAACAAAATGCGCATGACAATCGCATTCGATTAATCGTGCAGCCCTACTCGGATGACATGAGGGTGAGTAAATTATGAGTAAATTTTTATTCTGGAAGTGAACTACTTCTTTAACAATCTAATAAAATCACACTTGTCACACTATATGTCGTAAGTTGTCAAGAACATAATTTAACTGTCAACCATCCATAATCCATAATAACGCCCTGTTCTCCTCTCACATCGGAATCCACCAACATATTTGTTTAGAACTGTTTTCAGTTGCTTCAGGAGCTTGATCTGTGCATATTTCTCTCTTGATTCAGACGAGACGACTTTTTCACTGGAGAAAGCAATATTATGGATAAAGGACTTC
>NW_015557451.1:308399-316450 GCF_001515605.1 Sinocyclocheilus anshuiensis | reverse complement strand
AGTGAAGCACGGTTCTGTGATCAGTAGTAAATCTCCATCCGAAGGCCAGAGGGCGCTCTTGCACTGAAACTCCAAATACGCCTCGCAGAAGAAACCCAGGAAATGCCTATAGCAGTAGGTGGATAAACAGAAGATTTAACTGCTTTTATTGATTCATTGTGACTAATAAACACACGACTATGACAATATATGGTTTATCTGAGTTATTATTATTATTATCATTTTTATTCAAGGATCCATTGGTGAGCAAGTGATATAATGCTAAGTTTCTCCAAATCTGTTCTGATGAAGAAACAAACTCATCTAAATCTTGGATTGCCTTAGGGTGAGTAAATTTTCAGCAAATCCTCATTTTTGGGTGAACCTATCCTTTAAACAGCCTCAGCAAAACATAAAACAATTATAAAACTCAAAATTCATAAAAAGAAAAGAAAAAGAAAAGAAATGTTAATTAACAAAAAAAAAATGAAGTCATTCTTTTGGCCAACAAATACTGTAATTAAATTCTATAAATATATAGCATTTAAAAACACATGACATTTATTAAAAAAATATCCTGAAATAGTTCAAGCTTTCGAATCTACCTTCATTATACAGTATATTGTTAACTTGCTTGAATGAATGTCAGTGCTGTTTTATTGTTTTCACTTGTTTACCCAATGCCTATAGCAAAAATATGTTATTTTTATTGGGATGAGTGATTTCATTACATTATACATTTTGACTCAAAACCTCATATTTACTGAGATATAACACTTCTGACAACTTCCCTTGTGATAACTAGCCCGTCTCCCCTATAAGTGCTTACCACATGAGCTTGTTATTTATGAATCAACCAAAAGGAAACAAAAAAGGATGATAGAAGAAAAAGAGGAAAGGGGAAAGAGAGAAACACACAGTGGAGATGAGGATAAAAACACAAATACAGAGATGGAGAGAGACGTGGCTGGAGAGGGAGTAAACTAATGAGAGAGGACCTGAGTGAGAGCGAGAGAGGGCTTGTATAGTTTTCATTATGTGGGTTATGCTGCAGTGACAAATTTAGAGTGTCCTGATTTTCTTGAGTTACTGATCCCTGGGTACCAGCAGTAGTCCGTGTCACACTGCCAACGTCCTGACCGCACAAAGACGTGGTCACACACACACTCCGACCACACTTACACACCACACTCGTGTCAGGAACACACCACTTGACCAACCTGAGAGAACAGCCTCTCATCAAGGGATCGTCGGATTGCAAACCCAGCACACCAGCAAATTCACTTCTGTCAACAAACATAAATCCTGAAGATTATCAGTTTGCACTCCAGGACTAACTGGATCCAATGGAACGCCTTCGGATATCTATGTTACAGTATGAAAATATTCAAATGCGCAACAAAGACTGAGATGATGCCATTTAAAATCAGGGCTTCTGCAGGATTTTAAAGCTCAAATTTAAGACCTTTAAGACCTGTCCTGCACAAATAAAATGAATACCATAAGCAGGGAAGGGCAGTATCTATGGTAACATTAAACTGTAAAATGATTGTAAAAAGCATGATTTACACTCCAGATACAGGTCTTCACAAAAACAAAAAGTTTAATGATCATGACCTTCACATCTCAGCCTTTAAACCATTTTTAAGAAAGTGGGAGAAAAAAAAAACTATAGTTAATCCATGGTAACCACAAATTAACCATGGTTTTGCTACACTTACCAGGGCTGGAAATGGGGGGGAGGTTGGAAACTCGGATGACGGAGTCCAGGGAGTGAATTTTGAGAGGGGACGACGTTCTAGCTCCAACTGCTTAGATTTTTTTGGAAATGAAAGGGATTTCTATGTTTTATTCATTTGATAGCCTTTGCACATAAACGTAGCGCAGTATATATAATAATAATAATTTTTTAAAGAATCTTTTTGAACAGTCACTTGCTTCGTTCCTGAATGAATCAGCTGTTTGAACAAATCGACTGAATTAATGATTCTGTGACAAAGACAGTGACTTTCCGCCACCTAGGCTATTTAAATAATTTAATATTTCTATATTCAGAACTTATTTTAAAACATTCATCACATCAAATTATGAATTTAAATGCTTTCATGCCACCTCTGAGCCTCATTAAACAGTATGTAAACATACCTAAATGCCACTTTTGTGTTCTTGTGTGCCACCTCTGTAGTGCAGATTCATTTTTTTGATATTGATTTAATTTGATTGGTAACTTATGCTCCCTGACTGTGTCTTATTAGCTAATTGAATGTACTGTTTTAATTAGAGATGCACCGATCGATCGGCCAGGGATCGGAATCGGCCAATTTTCCTCATGATCGGCCCGGATCGGTGATCGGTCAGTCAGTCTCACTTCTTTCCGATTTCGAGCCGATCCTTTTTGTTACCAGCGGCACAGGCAATAACATCAGCCGCGCATTCTCGCTCTCTTCTCTCCGACGACCCCTTCTCTCTCACACACGTCTCATTCGCTCCAGTTAAATAGTGCTTGTATTGCGCATTATTTTAGTCATTCCCGCAGGTTTCGCGCTTATACCAAACACGCGCGCACCACCACTGATCTATAACTTTATAAATATAATTACAAGGGGTGCCTTTGATCTTGATACCTAAAAAACACATGGTTTAGAGGAAACATGAAATAAGTTTAATGTTATAGATTATAAATGTTTTTATAATTAATTAAATCTAAAAGGTCGTCTAAAAATTACCCCAAAAGTGAATTTTGGTCATTTCCACCACTGACACTAACCATAGTTTAACCATGGTATTTTTTTTTTGTAAAACTATGGTTATACAAATGGTAGTCAATATGCTAAAAAAAAAAAACATGGTTACTACACTTTTACTATAGTAAAACCATGGTTAATTTTCGTAAGGAAAAGCTATCAATTATTAATGTAAACAACTATTATCAATCAACTATTAATTAAATATATTTTACTGTCTTAATTGTTTACATTTTTATAATGCATTATCTTCTATGATCCACCAGTTCACATTTACATTAAAGGTGCAATAGGTGATTGTCTTCAGAAACATTTTTTGTTATGCTAGTTGAAAGTCTCGTCACATCCCGATAGCAATCATTAAGTTAAGTGGTCTTAACTTATAAACCACTTAACTTAAAATACAGAAATGCGCTGCAAATACTCGTAACACAATCAAATACAGAAACGCACTGCAAATACTCGCAACACAACCAAATACAGAAATGCACTGCAAATACTCGCAACACGACCAAATACAGAAATGCACTGCAAATACTCGTAACACAATCAAATACAGAAACGCACTGCAAATACTCGCAACACGACCAAATACAGAAATGCACTGCAAATACTCTCAACACGACCAAATACAGAAATGCACTGCAAATACTCGCAACACGACCAAATACAGAAACGCACTGCAAATACTCGCAACACAACCGAATACAGAAATGCACTGCAAATACTCGCAACACGACCAAATACAGAAATGCACTGCAAATACTCGCAACACGACCGAATACAGAAATGCACTGCAAATACTCGCAACACGACCAAATACAGAAATGCACTGCAAATACTCGCAACACGACCAAATACAGAAATGCGCTGCCAATACTCGCAACACGACCAAATACAGAAACGTGCTGCAAATACTCGCAACACGACCAAATACAGAAATGCACTGCAAATACGCACAACGCAACCAAATACAGAAACCCGCTGCAAGCAGCACACACCACAACAAAAATGTTTTAAGGGGATCGACCCCCAAAAAATTAACCATGGTTTTATTACAGAAAAAGTGTAGTTTTGTTTTTTTTTACCATTTGTATAACCACAGTTGTACAAATATCATGGTTAAACTGTGGTTTGTGTAGCAAAACCATGGTTAATTTGTGGTTACCATGGCTTAACTATAGTAACCATGGATTTTGGATTTTTGGTTTTATTTATAGCAAAACATATGGTTAATTTTCATAAGGGAAGTTGTGAATTCACTGTAACTTGTTTTAATATTACGCAAAAAAGAAGACATCTGGAAACAGCATTGATAGTGTCCCATCACATCTTACTGGTTTATTTTCATTTTTCCATTCTTTAAGTACCAGTTAAACAATCACCCAATGTTTTCTGAGATGGCAAATGGGAATCAAAGACAAAAAAAAGGACTGTCCCCATTACCGTCCCTGGCATACTTTAATCAAAACAGACCCTTCGAGGTAAAAATCCTAGATACCAGTAAAAGCAGCACTGTCACAACGTCAGACAAAAAGAGCCGAGCTGTTCAAACTCCTCGGAGCGCATACAGCGCAGTGGACCAGACACTTGTGTGACTTCATGCGCTAGCCGCTTTCAGACAACAAAGGAGTATGTCTGGACAAGGAATACGTCACCTCCTGCAGTCAAGGTGCCTGAGCCGGAGCGACGGGAAAACAAACGACTCAGAGTGAACATCTGACACCTCGACAAAGAACAGACAGCCACTTTCAATGCTCAAATGATTTTACTGGCTGTTTCTGATTTCAGACGTCGCTGGCTTGTTAACCCGCTCTGTGCATTGCTGTCATTGATAAACTAGCACCATATAATTTATTAGTGCACATAAAGCTGTCATAATCATTACATCCATCCTGTTTTTAATGCATTTTATATCGTAACCCCACTCTCCATGCATTTTTTCATCCCCTGCTCTCCAGTTCTTCAACCAATCAGGCACTTTCACTGGCTCATAGTGTTGCGTCACCATAGCAACAGCTGACGTATGCAAAAAACTACCCAAAAAGTTTTTTTTGCTTGTTTGCAGGCATGTGTGTGTATGCAGGTATGTGGTTTGCTTAAGTGTTTGTGTGTGCAGGAGGCCTCTTTGTGCTTTATAACATTTAAACAGTTAAATACATGTTTTGGAAGATTACAATTGAGAATGTACATGTGCATATGCATGTACTGTCCGTATGTGTTTATGTGTGTATTTGCATGTGCAGGAGGCCTCCTTATGGTCATTTAACTTTTAATAGTTAAATTAATGTGCTTTTTAACATTTAAACGGCCAAATAAATGTCCAGTTCAACCATACCCATTGTTTTTGAAGATTACAATTCAGAATGCATGTGTGTGTAGGCATTTCGTATGCGTTTATGTGTGTATGCATAACAATGCGTGCGTTTGCATGTGCAGGAGGCCTCATGCTTATTTAACATTTAAACAGATAAATAAATGTGCATTTTAACATTTAAACAGTTAAACATGCGGGAATGAAAAATGGTCAAGAAAAACCTAAATCACCCAGGCAGCCTGTTTTTACCATTACTAGCTAACCGTGTACGAACGCTTTGCTTTGTAACAGGTCTGTGTGCCCCTCTCCTTCGTCAACATTTCCTCATGTCATCTCTTATTTGTCTGCAGCCTCATCTGATGCTTTCCCTCCATCATCTTCCCGCTTTGCTTCTCTTCATTCGCCCTTGCCATTCCTGACAGCGAGGAGAAACACCTCTTTCCCAGTGTCGCTCTCTCATTCTCATCTACCTCTTCACACCTCTCTCTCTCTCTCTCTCTCCTCGTCCTTTTCTCCCCCTCCATCCCTCATTCTTCTCCTTCTCGCTCTTTGTCCCTCTATCTGTGCAGCCTAGAGTTGCTATAGAAACCAATCTATTTGAAATAGGAGGGAAGGAAAATTATTTCTCGCTGGTTCCTACTCTTCCCCCATGTCGCTCCATTCTCGGCCACCGGGTCTCACCTTCTGCAGAATTTATACAGTTGATTTTAACATTATTTATTTGCGCGACTCTTTTTGATTTGCGATTGTTGCCATGACTACTGTGGGAACATTGACATAATATTACATACAGTGACCATGGCAACCTCAAGGGTCATCAGCAGAGTGCTATGCTAATGCTTGGATGGACTGTCCACTTCCAATGGGCTAAGGCTTGAAGTATTACCTAATACCTCACAGACGTCCTTTTAATGCACTAAATATTTGGCTTTCCAAACAAATATCAAGAGACTGGGAATGCCAGATGTGTTTTGTGTGTGTGCGTGTGCACGCATATGAAGAAACACACACAACCAGACATTAATCTCGCTCTCAGAAGACAGAGAGAATTTATTGCTGTTTCATCATATGCCTTTTATTTTATGACTTTGACATACTTTGATGCAAAAGAATGGAAAACACTAGTCATATAAAATGCAAGCGTTCCACTCAACTGTGGGAATCTCCTTCAATGCCGATCTAAAGATGAGCAATGCTGATGAGCAACTAGCCAGGTGTCATTCATGTCTGATTGATGTTTACATGCTCTTAATGTATTCATTACTAGTTTCAAGCAAACGTGAAACGCAACGTTCACAACCCATTTTACTTCTGACAGAAAACATAACCCATTTACGAGTGATTTTTCATATTTAACTAAAAAATTAGGGCAGGACTTCATTTTATTGTTTGGCAATAGAACATAACAGTGGCCTTGGTTTCTGAAGAAATTTTCCCATAGGCAGGCCCGGATTGACTAATCGGGGGCACCGGGAAAATTCCCGGTGGGCCGGTCTGTTTTTTGGCCGCGAGGGCCGGTACTGTCATGCCACTGCTATGGGGTTGAAATATGGATGCCCGTATTTAAGGAATCAAAGTAGTGTCCCATATGAAAGCTATAACACAGTTTGTCCCGTATTCGCAGACATACTCCATATGACCACCAGACCATATGAATAACAAATTCTCAATTGATAATGAATCATTATTTTTGCGCAAAATATTGTTTTATTTGTGAACGTAGCCTTTTGATGAAGGCTTTAAGACCAAGTGGAATCCTCTGCCGGCTGCTCCTGTTTCACAGCGAGCAGGACTCGCGCTTACATCCGCGATTTGATTTTGGCAAATCAGTTTGGGCGAATGCAATTTATTGATCATGAGCCCAAAATTTAGCAAGGCAGGAAAACATTTAATCTACCTGAGGGAAGACGTCTCTCACTATTGTAAGTTAAGGCTGTTAAATAGAGAGGAAAATACATTTAAAAAAAATTTACTTCTAGCGCATTCTTAAACTTGGACCTCATTTTATTGAATTAGAAATCCAAACACCAGAAGCAGCCCACACTCAGCCCACAAGTTTTTTGAAAAATATGCATTTTCATTCATTCATAGGCTATATGGTTGCAATAATAGCCAGTTTAGTTAAAACAATTTAAGTGCATAGACGTTTCATAGACGTTCAGTTGTTATGCTTTCAAATTTCTTGCCATTTGTATGTATGTAATTTCACAGTATTTTCACCTCCTAAATTACTACACTACTTGTGCAGTCACGATTTTATAATGGTACAATTTACTCAGGCCGATGACTTTTTTTTTTTGTATGACATTAAAATTATTTTTAGAATATAGGTTAAGCAAAACAAATGTGATTATCTCTGAGAACTTTTTAACTGCAGGCAGACATTATGGTACAGTAGGCCTACAAATATTTTGTAAAAAAAATTATAAATAAAAAAAATTATAAATAAAAAAATGTATAATAGAAAGCGCAAAGGCGGCGATTAAAATAATAATAAAAAAAACAAAGCTTTAGAAAAATATAATGAATTACAAGTCTGTAGAGAACAGTGCGCTATTGCAGACTTATATACTGAAGTTTTAATTACATTATTGTAATAGCTATAGTAAGTCGTGAACTAAAGTGGGCCGCTCTAAGGCATGAAACTCCAGGGCTGAAAATGTCTCCCACTCCGGCCCTGCCCATAGGGATTTTATTTATTTTTTTAAGTTAAAGAGGTATACATGAAACAAACCAAACCAACTGGCTACGAGGTAATTCCCAACATTACAAACTTTGATTTTAAGCAAAAGTTTTTTCAAAATAAGAAATAAGACAAAAAGACTAAGTATTTAGGTATTCTGACAGAGTATTACGTCATTCAAAGTGTGTCATGAGAGTGTTTTGGTGCAATCTGCTTGTCACAGTTGATGTCTCTCTGATTGATGGAGATTTCTTTCAGAGAATGAGTTTGCATATATATGCCTCCACAAGTCTGTGGGAAACACTGCGTTAGTTTTACTCAAATGAAA
>NW_015557451.1:307177-308241 GCF_001515605.1 Sinocyclocheilus anshuiensis | reverse complement strand
GAGGGAGTCAGAGCAGTTCTGGAGATGTTGTTCATGTATTTATGTCCTCATGTAGTGAGACGACAGAAGCTGAAATAACCGCGAGCGTCGCACACTTTTTATGTGTAGATGTAACGGGGCTGACAAGACGTGAGACGTGCGGATCCATGTGCAAGCTTTATTAAAAGCAGAGGAGGTCAGAAACACAGGCAGGGTCGAACAGTGGCAAACAGGTATATGGCAGGCAAGACACAGGAATAGTCTTAGGGCTAGCCCAGGTCGACGATCGGCGAACAGAATCACAAGGGCGAGATTAGAGGGAGAAATCCAGGAAAACAGGCAAAGATCAGAAACCGAGGACACAGTCTGGCAGATCAGAGAAATAAGATACTCTTGTACATAGTCCTCAAGCGTTCGCGTGCCCTGCTCGAGGGCTAATAATAGTCTTGCCATATCCATACCTGGCCAATGTCCGTGTGAAAAGCTGCTGGATCCTTGTGCGGCCGAGTATTTTGTAACGGGGCTGACAAGACGTGAGACGTTCGGATCCATGTGCAAGCTTTATTAAAAGCAGAGGAGGTCAGAAACACAGGCAGGGTCGAACAGTGGCAAACAGGTATATGGCGGGCAAGACACAGGAACAGTCTTAGGGCTAGCGTAGGTCGACGATCAGCGAACAGAATCACAAGGGCGAGATTAGAGGGAGAAATCCAGGAAAACAGGCAAAGATCAGAAACCATCCATATCGCGACTCTATTTAAGTGTACTGACCTACTTTTGATTAATTCATCCAAACTTTGACAAATTCCGTGACATTTCACGTTATACAGTAAATTCCATTTATATGACTGAATTCCGCGATTCCGTCCACATTTTCTGCATCGTGGAATCATAGATAATATTAAGGTGTTTTGCATCGTCAGTGTAACGTTAGTGGATTGTGATTTATTGAAAATTAAGCAACGTCTGCTGCTGCCTTACCTTTGAGAGACAACTGATGCGTGATCACCGAAGCAGCTCCAGTTAGCAAGCGCTTTCGGAGTGAGAGTGAATTCCGCATTGATTGGTCGGACTCGTGACTCCCA
>NW_015557451.1:296314-306816 GCF_001515605.1 Sinocyclocheilus anshuiensis | reverse complement strand
GGGTGCATTTGTGACCAAAAATATTAATTTGCGAGTGAAGTTTTTGCTGAGGTCGCCATTGGCGACTATATATATATTTACGTTATAACTTAAAAATTTGCATGTAGGCCTAAATGCCTTTTTTCCTGATTGTTTTGCGATCACATGTTTTGTCATGTTCACATATTAAACTGGGACGATGCGCATCAAAGTTTTAGTGGAAAAAAGAGTTTTAGACAGTCGTCATCTCTGCCGCACAGCAGCACTGTCGCACACCTGCTAAACGCAGCTCAGTTGTACAGCGCGAGAGAGATCGGAATGACGGAGATGTGCGAAGTGAAAGTGCAGGAAAGTAGCATCTATTTCGTGCACAACTTGAACAAACTACAACAGGTAAAGCTGTCAGCTGTGTGGATATTGGCAATATCGTTAACAATTCTCGTTTATAATCATTACTAATATGGCTTCTTCTTATCAAGATCTTAGTCTATGCTGTGTTCTGTTAATGCGTGAACTTCATATTATTTGTCCATTATACCGTTCAGTAATCGCAAAAAGTTTTGTGCTTTGTTTCTTTTTAATAAACAAAGTACCAGCTTTAAAATTATTCCAAATTCATAACAAAATTCAAACAATAAATACAGTTTTGACGCTCTAATGCGGCAGGCGTGATCACTTTAACGCCTCAGTTCAAGCGGCAAGTGAACCCATTTAATCTTTCTCTTTACTACATAATGAACATTAATTAACATCAAAAGGTAGGCTATTTTATAAGAGAGCCTACAGTACAACTTACTGAAATGTCTCATGTAAAAGCTCATTCAGTGTTTCAAACTGCGGAAAACGTGTAAAGCTTGTAAACATGGCAACGTATATACATTTACCTCAGAATAACCATTCGGTGTCCATAGGCTCATCAGTCAGCTAGAAAATTAACTATAAAGAGGAGCATTTTGCTATACTTATGTGCTATTGCACATTAATATTTTTACTTAACCTGTTGTGTACATGATTCAACTCCTCCTATAAAATTGCATTTTACTAATTAAGAAAAACAGACTGAAAGTGGGAAAGACATACACTCTTAAAATTAAAGGTGCTTAAAAGGTTCTTCACATAACCATTTTTGGTTCCCCAAAGAAGCATTCAGTCAAAGGTTCTTTAAAGAACCATCTCTTTGTCAATTTTTTATAATCTGAAGAACCTTCTTTCGCCACAAATAACCTTTTGTGAAACGTCAAGGTTCTTCAGATGTTAAAGATTCTTTATGAAACCATTTACACAAAAAAGGTTCTTCTATGGCATCGTGAAGCACCTTTATTTTTAAGAGTGTATGACAACATTTACAGGATGCATTGAGGAGGAGCCCAAACTACACTCAGTGGCCAAGTGATGCTTATGGTTCATGATATTGGTACAGATTCTATGTAATGAACAATTCTTTGTGACTGTATATTTCAAGTTGGAAAAGACATTTAGTTCCCACTTTAAGTGAACCTTAGTTCCCAGGTCATCTACAAGATGGATTAAAATGCTGATAAAGTCAAGAAAAGATGAGACATAAACACATGACAGTATGATTGAAGTGTTAAAATTTAAAAGAAAAATAATAATAATAATAAAATAAATAAAACACGTTTATTCTGTGGCACCTAAAAAATAATTTGGCGCCTAAGTTTTTTTCTTATAGGAGCCAATGGCTCCTTACTCGATTTTTTTGTCTGGAGCCCTGTTAATAAAAAAACAATTCCCCTATGAGACCTGAGACTCAAACCCCCGCAACCTTTGGGTTACAAGTCCGACTCTCTAACCATTAGGCCATGACTAATGGTGGCCTAATGGTTGACAGAATTTGCATTTTTGGGTGAACTATCCCTTTAATTGAACATTATTATTATTATTAAGTGTAAACTATTTTTTCAATAAGGCCAGGAACTTTAGGAAAGTCAAAGGGGCCATTTTGATTTCATGTTGACTTTAGAGTAGAAAAAAAAAACATTTACAATGCATCTTTGTATTGAGTCAGCACCGAGAACAGCTAGCGTTTTAACAGCGCTACATTTTGGTCTTCAACCTCACCAGGTGACCGGTAATAATGCTTTTGATGCAGAGTGCCTGCCTCGCTGTCTCCCCAACTGTGAATGGCTATTATTGCAGGCCGGCTGATTGGCCGAATTTGTCGATCAGCCCTCCCTGATCTGAAAACGTCAGAGAACAAGAAATTACATCATCATCATCAGCCACATTCCATTGCAGTGGGGGAGGGGTGTCTGAAAAACTCCCCACCACACACACACAGATAAACACACACACACACACACAACAGAGGAGAATCTCATCAGTGTCTACAGTACAGAGTGGCCTCTTCATCATGCGCTCTCTTTTAATTCATGTGCTTCTCCATCTCTCTCTCTCTTTCTCTCCCTCTCTTTTTTCTTCTGTCCCTGTTTCCCTCTCCCATTCCGTGACCCCTCCCCCTCTCCTCTGACTACAGGAATGTAAGAAACACATCTGGAACTTATTAGAAAGAGGGAAGGGGGGAAACGAACTGGGGGATGGAAAGAGGGAGAAGGGAAAAATGAGAAGACTGAGGGAGTGAGGAACGACAAAAGAATGAAAAGCAGAGCGAGGGCCAGAATAAGGGGCCACTCGACAAAACCATTTCTGGAAAGAAAGAGATGTGCAATGCAGGAGCGAGGACACATTTTAAAGACATAGTTCAGCAGAAAATATAAATTCTGTCATTATTTACTTGCCATCATGTCTCTGCAAACCTGTATGTCTTACTTTCTACCGCGAAACTCAAAAGGTTAAATTATGAAGAAAGTCATAGTTGGTTTCTGTCCATACAGTTACAAAGAATGGGATCTGGAGCGTTCAAGCTTCAACAAGAACACAAAAACACATTAAAAGTGCCAAAAGTAGTCTATATCACTCATATATATGTTATATATAAGAGCTGTTATAATGGAGCTACGGTCTCCATTGATCCAAGAAAACATTAAAGGGGTCATATGATGCGATTTCAAGTTTCCCTTTCTCTTTGGAGTGTTACAAGCTGATTGTGCATAGATAAGATCCCTGAAGTTGCAAAGACTAAAGTCTCAAAACCAAAGAGATATTCTTTATCAAAGTTAAGACTCTGCCACGCCCCCCTAAAACGGCTCGTTCTAACTATTCTGTTACACCAAATACACAAAATAATGATCTTTAAAAAAGCATCATATGACCCCTTTAAACAGTGTGTTATCATATATTTTATTATTTTAAGTACTACTAGGTTTTTCAAGACAGACTTTGTAAAATAAATAAAATAAAATAAATAACTTGTAGTGTTTACATGACATTTTAAACAGACACATTATTAATTTCTGACTGAAATACAACTTCTGAGTCAGATCTGATTCATTCTAATTCATGAACGAATCATTCAGCTGGGTTCAGTGAACCGGATCAACTGAATCATTGAAAAGAGCTGACTAGATTAAGCATAAGGATGCAGGATTTTGCATCCTTTTTGAGGCTTGAAAGCTCTAGTCACAATTGTTGTATGGAAAAATGGCCAGTTCATTGCTCAAATTCTCTTTTTGTGTTCTACAGAAAACAAAATTGCAGAAAGTTCAGAAGAAAAAAAACTTATAACATGACAAAATAACAGCTAATGCTGAAAAAACACAATGTGAATGAATGGAAGGCTGTTCATGTGAAGGGAAACATGGCATTTTCAAAATAGTTTCAATGAGATGGGATGTGGGAGCCCCTAAAAGAGGCGAGGGGGGTTCAAAGATCCTCGTCTAAGCCGGGCCTTTGAACTTTTCCCCCCTCATATTCATTGGAGGCAAGAGAAAGAGAGAGATCGGAGAAGAGAGGGGCGAGCAGCCTCTTCTATGAGAGCAGTCAGGCATGAGTAATAATGCCTTTCTCTCCCTCTGGCCTAAAGCACTCCCCCCTCTAGCTCCCCCTTCACCAATCCACCCCCCAACAACAACAAAAAGAAAACTCCAATCTTTGTCAATTCAGTCCCTCAACTTCACCCACCTGTCCCCAGTGCCGTCTTTTCTTACAGGCTCACTTCACAATGACAACAACAAACATACTACTAGCTTTCATTAGGAAAAAGAAAATCTACAAATTTGCTAAATCAACTAATCAGTGGGTTGCCTGAACAATAACTTACCTAATTGGTCTTAAAGTTGCAATTAACCAGAAGTAGCAAAAAAATATTTTCTTCCATACTGTGACACATTCTAGTAAAACAGATCATTGAAAAAGAAAAAATGTAGGGTGGGGACATGGTTCTATCATCGGTTGTTGATTGGAGGCAGATCTGAATACAAGCTGGTTGATTGTAAGAAAGAGGCAGGGTTTAAATCCAGCATACGTCGCCAGAGAAGTCTGTCGTTTTCACTGAAAAATCGAGCTATGACATTCTGATTAAGAAATGCAAGGTCAAAACCAATAAAAAAGGAAACATATTCAACCAAAACAAAAAATTAAACATACGCAACTGAAAAGAGTGGAACCAAATGGAAAGCAGGGGTCTTGATGCCCATTTTCACAAGTTAACAAGTAAAAAGACTACTTTTTATTTTAAAAACCATAACAAAAAAATGCAATTCTCATGCCAGAATGATTAAAAAGACCAAACACAGCAATTTCCATTACTACATAATATGCACAATAAACTACAGGCTACAAACAATTCCTCAATCAGATCTCCCCTTTAAAAGATAGTTCACCCAAAAATCTAAATTCTATCATCACTTACTCACCCTCATGTTGTTATAAACCAGTATGGCTTTCTTTTTGTGGAAAATTTCTAGTTAACAATGACTTCTATTTTACGGACAAAAAGATACATTTCTCAAAATATCTTCTTTTAAGTTCTACAGAAGAAAGTAGTCAGACAGATTTGGAACAATTCACACAAAAATGATCATTTACTCACTCTCACGTGGAACAGGCTGAAAGTTATATGCTGATACTCTTCCCTTCTGCAAAAGATCTGACATCTCATTCTCAATCATGCTCAGATCCAAAAACGGTGAAGCAATGCGGCACACCACTGACACAAAGAGACACTGGTTGAACATACGGGATGAGAATGAGACCAAAATTTTGTTTAAACTTTATTTACAGTTTGTTTGTGGTGTTTTTGGAGCTTAACAGATCCTGTTGCATTGTATGAAAATTCCAAGGGTTCCATGGGAAAAAAGGGGTCTGCAAATGTGTTTGAAATAACATGTAAGACAGTAAATGAGTCACTTTGTTACAAATAGAGCAGGTGGGCTCAATACAGCTCATGGAGATCTACCTTCAGTTCTAACCGCGCTCATACACACCTGCCTGTAATTTTCAAGTGAACCTGAAGACCATAATTAGCTGGTTCAGGTGAGTTTGATTAGAGATAGAACTCAACTCGGCAGGAACACAGATATTCATGAACAGAAGCTGAATATCCACTTCTGCACATTCATTCCACAGCTCTATGAGGTAATTTGTGGGGGTAAAAGTAGCTTTATTTCTTCTTTCTTTACTCTTTAGATTGTGCTGTAAAGCGATTTATAAACTTACATATCCTATAAGAAATACTGATACTATAGGAAACCATGCTGACGCCACACAAATGCCCACGGTCACCTCACTGACATGACATATGGATTCCATAAATAGGTATAAAGCCTGAATAATAAAAATACACAATATCAAGACCTACAACAGCATATGATCTTACATTAAACAAAGTTCTCAGTTTGTAAAGGATTAACAATTACAGGGCATGCCTGTACAGTACACTAGTGTAACCGTGTGATTCATGGGACGACTGCAGGTTTTATTAGAGGCATTGCTTCTGAATGAAGTGGGCCTGATGCTTAAACTCACATTACAACAGTTTGTCACTGTAAAATTATAGACCTCTTCATTATAAACAAGTACACAATGCACAAATAAAATAACAACTGACGAGTTTAAGAGTGCCTGAGCCTGACAAACCCATAATGAACATGATAGAAATAAATATACTGCTAGGGAAACTGAAATAGAAAAGTTAATATCTCTGATCTGCAACCTGATCCAATTTGTAATCCATTTGAAAATTAAGTGCACTCAGAAGGATACAAGCAATATGTAGCGAGTTCAAACATGACAACAAAGAACATCCGTTACAGTATGTGCGGATGTAGTCGCATAACAATCTCACTGTGGTTTCTTGGGCAGGTTACTATGCTTCACAATGTGTGTTTAATGTTGACCTATATATTACTCCACTGCATACAGCACCATCAAACAGTTATTAGGAAGACAATGGCTGCATTGTTGTTAGGTCATCACAATTGCCTCTGCTAAGCTTAAGAAAGTCATTAGAGTAATACACCTCTTTAAAAGAGATATCTGAAGGGCCAACTTACATGCCAAGGCATGTTGCTCTATAAGCTGAAGCAACTGACCAGAGTATGTTAGCGTTCTTATAGCACCGATAATTTAATACGTTCCACCTTAAGATATAATAGCATTAAATCATTACAAATTACATCAGTGCATGTGCATTACTGTACAGTTGTTCCAACAAAACCAGTGTGGGCAAAACTTAAATGAAAATTGGGTCACTTAAAATCAATAAAATAAAAAAAAATTGTCAGTCTGTAACATTCTGCATTCTGGTTTCCACAGAGAAAATTAAGTCATACAAATCTGGAACAACACTGAGGTTGAGAAAATGATGAGCAAAAATGAACAAGGTGTAAACCTGTTATGCACATTGTGCATTTCTCACTGTTTTCATTCATTCTAGTGGGTCATTGTGTATTCTGCTTCATTTTATAACCGCTTTAAACAATGTGTGATGCTGAACAAAGCCGTGTCTGAATCCCTGGAAGACAAATCTCCCCAGATCTTGTTGCATGCTGTCGTTCAAAGCGTTCGCACAGCCATCAAGTGTCACCTGGACCTGTTTTCAAAAGGTATTTCTCGATGAATATGCATGTTTCTGCTTTAATTGCGGACCTTATGAGAATGGCTTACATCATCCGTCCTACCTTGCCGGGATATAAACACGCCCTCACCTATGATGGAGGGGTCTGTACCTGCTCTCCCTCACATGCATACACATGCATACAGTGTGTGACAGTAGACAATAGGGAGGGTGTCCGCATAGGCGCGATCACGGGAAAAGATGCTGTAATCTAACAGGTAGAGCTCGGTGCTGTCGCCTAGCAACTCGCTGGATACAGTTCGTTAATACAGGCGCACCTGGATTTGCACAATGCAAGACATTAGTTATGTGCAGCGAAAACAGGCGGTTATTTGTGATCCAACGTACTTGGCGCTGAGATTACCTGCATGACCCCGGGAACAGCAAACGAAGTGGTGCGTTTCTTTATGCGGGTGTCTGTGAAAGAACCCCTGCGTGCATGTGCATGTGCACGTGTCCTTTCCCCCCTCAAACCTCTCGTCTAATTTGTATTCTCATGAAGAGAGCATGTTTGACGGGAGGGAACGCCGCTGGCGGAGTTTATAGTCATCCTGTCATAACGGAATGGAACGACAGCACCGTTAACTTTGCGAGTGGAACGCAAAGGTCACGTTGCACCTTTATGACCGGACAGACATGAACGCTATAAAATCTTCTGCACAGCTGCCCCCTTTTCTCTCTCATATACGCTCACACATACACAAAGTTTGAGCTCGCGGTTCATTAAACGGAGTCACTTACCTCTGTGAAAACTCAACGCCAAACTCAGAAGCAGCAGCAGTCCCTGCATGGTTCAAATCTCCGCATGGGGAGCGTCAAAATCCCTCCGAAAGTGGATTATAATCCTTCCATTCACGTGTTAGCTGTGTATTGCCCCTTTTCGCCCCCTGCACTACTTTTCTTTTTTATGGAGTAACGCAATATCGTAATGCATTACTTTTAAAAGTAACTTTCCCCAGCACTGGATCCGACACGTTGGTGATGTCTTTTGACCCATATGTTCTTTGACCTACTGTATGTCCGACCCGGGTTAACGTCTCACCGAATAAATGAAGCGAGAATCACAAGAGACAAGAACCGATGAGTGTGTAGGCTATTTGAGAGAGAGCATTTGGAGAAGGGTTTGATTGACAAACAAACGTATGCCTACTTGTTTTTAAGAAATATTAATAAAACAGACTTTATGTTTTTATGAGATTAATCATCCATTTAATTTTTTTATGAATAATGTGAATGTATATAATTTTCCCTGTAGACATGTAGCTTTATTGGAATATTTAGATATATTTTTTTCCATATATGAAATTATACCAACTATTAAACAACAACAACAATAAATAAGTAAATAAATGCGTACATACGTAGGTAGGCTACATACAATCATACATACATCAAATAAAATAAAAATCAAAAGCCAGAGAGAAAAACATTTATATGAGGATGAACACATTAACAGTAGTTTTGACATTTCAAAGATGAATTATTATTATTTTTTTGTGCCCAATATGTAGTCACCTTACCTTACCTTACCTAAAAGTTACAAATGCACTTAACCCGAGAGTTTGTATTGTTGTAAAGAAAAAATAATTTTGAAAGTCTTAGACATATTCTGTTTTTTACGAGAATACACAACACGTTCCAAAATCTTTTGATGTAAACAAAAAAGATGTTCAATCCTCTGTTCTATATCACTTTCTTTCTCTATACTTTGAAGAGCTTAAAATATTCGCTAAATTATTTTTTGAACCGGTTCTTATAAACGAACGTTCGAAAGAACCGATTCGCTGAACTGAGTCGAACTGCCCATCACTATTTCCTGTTGCCCAGCCCAGTTGAGTTGCCCTCCCTCTCTAGAACTCCACAGCGACAAAACGAAAAGACCCCGCGGGTGCAAAGAAAAGAAACCTTCTCCTTCATGCGCATCGTACAGATTGGACTCGCATTTTCCCCCTTACTGCCCTGTTGTAAGGAGAAAGACTTTGAGGGGCAAAATGTTGACATAGCATAGGCTAACTGATGGTCACCATGTGCTGTAATTTGCTAGTGAAGATGGAACAGATTATCGTTTACTGAACGTATACATATGTTTGTGTGATCTGCCACTTGCTGGACAAAATTCGAACTACAGGACAGAATTCGGACTAGTGACCAAATTACAGGGGATATTAGTTTTGATTGAATGATAACGCTTATGATATAGGCAGTTTACTACCCTATATCAAATGGTAATGCTAAATACAATTTTGGTGCATTTGTATTGCCTTTTTCCTTCTTATTGATAGATCAATTTTTTATAAGTATTTAATGCAAATTAAAATATATGCTATTTAAATAATTTAATTTAAATGTCAGAATCAGATATATCTCTGTCTCAGCATCACTGTGTTCAGCCAAGATGGACTGTCAGCCAAGAAACACACATTCTTTTAATTAATTACAATTCGAATTGAATTACTAGAAATGTTTTACGGGATTAAAATAAAATGATATGTGCATACAGTATGTGAGAGGGTTGAGTTAATAAATATTAGGTGTTAGAATAACAATATATAACATTAATATGACTATAAAATTAATTTCATTTAAACTCATTTTAAATTTACAGTGATTGGATATTGAATTTGTATTCAATTAATCAGATATATAAAATGCTCTTCATTTTTCGAGGTTTACATTTCTTACATTATTCTGTATGCTTTTAGTCAATGCACACAGATAGGAAGCTGCTTAAACTATAACACTAATATCTTCCATGTGTACAAAATGGACAATAAAAGCAATTAACATGCCCCATCCGAGAGCTGCATCTCTGCCGGGACTCGAACCCGGAGCTTCTGGATTAGAAGTCCAGCGCGCTATTCCATTGCGCCACAGAGACCGAGCCAATAAAAATCGATCAGACCCGCTTTAAAGACACACTGCACAGCGTATGGCTTCATCAGCATCCAGCAGCATCAGGACCACACTGCCACCATTTTGGTTCTCCGCAGACTGCCAGTAGGGGGAGCTCTACGCGCAACTAAACAGCAGTTTTGAGCCAACATGGCGGACTCCGAGTGCCGTTTATGCTGATTGAATAACATTTACTTTAAGATTTTAGATTCAGAAATGCAAATATTTAAAGTAGTTGCTATAAAAATATAGTATATAGTAGTTACTATAGGACCTGACACTGTTATTACTGTAAAACCATAATAACAATTTTTAAATCCTAGTATTTCCTTTACTGAAATACTCTTTTTGAACTCTTTTTTCGTAGAATAATTAAATGATCCAACTCTAAACAGGATGCCCAATTATTCAAACAATTTAATTACAGAAAAATACTATGTTCACTTAATCTTGACATGAAACAGAAAGTATGTTGTATTTACAACACTGTTCCAGAACAGTTCAACCCAAATATTCAGATGTGTGTAGCGCATTTTGCGAGGATGAGGACTGTTTCCTGTGAGAGCCTACAATGTCTGTTTCTATAAAGTGGGGCAGTTTCAACTTTGCAAGGACAGTCTGGCGCTTCTGACTCACAGCCTGTAAGTAATTTTTTTAT
>NW_015557451.1:295549-295757 GCF_001515605.1 Sinocyclocheilus anshuiensis | reverse complement strand
AGTCATTATAATCCGTAATTATGTCCCCACTGGATGCAACAAATGCCTCATTTGTAATGGGTTTTCATGTTTTTATCTCGTCGCTCCGGCCGGGACAAGGCATCACAATAATGATGGTAAGGGGCATAACATTTCCATCACAAGCTTGAGGAATTCGGCCAATCACAACGCACTGGATAGCTGGCCAATCAGAGCACACCTTGCTTTT
>NW_015557451.1:277875-295443 GCF_001515605.1 Sinocyclocheilus anshuiensis | reverse complement strand
TCAAGTTTTTGTATTACATCACACAGTAGTGTGTGAATTCATGCCAGCATTGATAAAGCACAACTCCCTCACACCTTCAGCACTCACTCATCCCTATATAAAAGCTTTACTACCACTGAACGTCACTGTGGGTACCAAGCACTTCTGTCTGTACTCCTCCTCTAGCAACACCAGAACATTTTGGATGCTTTTGGATCCGAAATGATTGACTTGGTCTCTTGAGACCAGAGTATGGATTCCCAGAAGTCTCTATTTTGTAAATATGGGCCCTGGAAGAGGTTAAATTAGTTTATTTTGCGTTGGCTACAGTAGGTCATTCTAGTGGTGACAACAACCATGCATGTCACTTCTGCAGACTGCGTCATACTGTGTGAGATAAAGTGTCACTCTTTTCATAGCTTTTGCCGGCTCTGAGACACTTGCATGTTATTTCTCCTGCTTTTTCTAGCAAAAATTCACTCAACACTAAATGAAAACTTAAAGTGAAGACCTGATTATTTCAGGAGTCTTATCACAAGTCCATTGTTTTTGAATGTTGGTGCTACTTCTGCTATATTTTCACACTTAAAACAATAATTTGGTATTCCTCTTGTTGTCCTCTTTTATGCTAAGAAACAAGTCACCTGGCAGTTCTCTCCCAAGTGGTTCCACTGCTGCCAGCATTAAGTCTGAGTATGATTCAGTGGGCTATAGAACACTTTTAATTGTCAGGAAATTACGTCTTTAAAAGTTTTGGTTCAATATACTTACCTGTTGATCAGAAATAGCCTTAAACCTATACACTTTTTTTTTGTTTTATTTAGTAACTTTCAGGAGGGTGTACTTATTTTTGCAACACAATTTTATCACTTTTATAAGAAAATCTTATTTTGCTGAATAATTTTGGCATTCTTCTTTGGTAATTGATCAAGCAGGCTTGTTGGAACATTACCTCTTCAAAGAACCTTAACTTGTCTTCTACGTAAAGAGTCATTGCTGAATTTGTTAAGTTTTAGAGGGGGTGTACTCATTTATATAATATAATTTTATATACAATTTATAAAAACGTGTTTATATTTATTTTTTGAATGTCTGAATATTTGTCATGTGACTTTCTATATTCATTATTTTGTCTATATCCATTTGTTTAGCCACCAGCCAAAGTTGTGAACATACAGGTATATATATACATTTAGAGTCAAGAACATTTTTCTTTCTGCAATACAGTAAACCACACTTTTATACATGTAACAATTCACAGTGTGTAGAAAACCGAATTTCTTTAAAGCTTTTTTTTTTTTTTACAAAATCATTTTTATAGCAGTACATGTAGTTTGTAAACTATGTGCTAAAACACCCATGAGTCCATAAATGTGGCTGTATAAACAAAGCATGGAAAAGTTCAGTAATGGTGTGCAAGAGATCAAAGGTCACAATTTCCATATTCCATGAATCATTTTGGAGTGTTCCTCTATCAAGCTGCATGAAGCTGCTTATGTCGTCTGCTGGCCTCTGGATACACTGAGTGGGTACAGTGCGAGCTTCACATACCAGATAATCAGAGCCAACCAACCTGCCCCAGGAAAGTCTGTTGATTGCTTTTCTTATCTTCATAATACATTCAATGAAAACAAGCCACTGTCGTGCCAGGAAGAGCAGTTTACTAGCAACTGTAATAAGTGAGGTCGAAGTCCATTCAAAAAAGGTATACGGAGCCTGAGTTCATTATTCATCAACAGATGAAACGGACAACAGGAGTTAAATCCTCCTCCTAGCTTAGACATTTTCCCGTCAGTGTAAATTTTAAGTCCATCCTGATTTACCGGATTTTTTCAGTCATCAGAAATTTTTATACCTGCTTGTGCGTCGTATTTGTCGTGGTTGGTATAAGTGGTGTCTCAGGTTCAAGACTTATCTTGCTTTCTACGATTTCTTCAATAGGGATATACAGTCTGCCATCTGCAGTACTCTGTTGGAATAGATTGAATCAAGAATATTAATTACATTTTTTTTGTTACAGGAGAATGTGTGAATCTGAAAGGTTTCTGATTGTGAAACGAATGAATAATGATCGGCTGCACAATTTACCCGTAGATCCTCTGCCGTTCTGATGTTGTTGATGAGCATGTCCTTAAAGATAAGCGTTGGCTCTGGGATTTTCGGGAATATGATGTCTTTATGTCTGAAGGAAGAGAAGTGAATTCCAGGCCTCGGTAATCAATATTCAATCATATTAATTTTTTCAAAAGATTTGCCCATTTTTAACTTCTAACTGAAGACTGATCAGGTTCTATAGCATATGTGATTCACAGAACGTACAAATAGGATATAAAGAAATCGTAAAAATATACAATAACATACGTCATAATGCAATAATATTGTTTCACATTTGTTCTTTTCAAATAGAAGGGCAGAAAAATGAAAATCTAAATCATTCATCACCTTCTGAGCAGCACAAGAGAAACTATCAGGCAACAGGAAACTATGAGCGGGATAATAATGACAGCCAGCAATGCAGGCAAATTTGGATCTCTGTTCTCACCTACGAAACAGCACAAAGAAAAGCATTCAAGTCAACTATCAAAGACCAGAGGAAAGCTCATTTCATTTGCAGGATATGAAGTAATCGTACATAAACTACCATTCAGCAAGATTGTCCAGGAAACTAAAATTTTCTTTTTACTGTTTTACCCTTGTTGCAGGCTTCCTATTGCTTTTCCATAAAATATTAATTACCTTTCTAAAACTTTGACCATCTAAACAAAGTGATTATCATAGTTGAATATGATGCTAATTACTAGGCCCAGACGTACCATATTCCACCTCATCACTCAGGTCACTCTTCCCTGCACCACATTTGTCTGAGAAGTTGATCTGCACTCTGGCTCTGTACTTGCAGTTTGAGTCATAGTCCACTACATGCTTGCTATTGGCCATGTCCTTTTTTTGTACACTCTATAAACACAACAACAGAAAAATATAGGATTAGAAAATCATAGAATAAAAGAAGCTGGATCTTATTTACCATGACATTATGCGCTACACTACATGACGCAATAATAGCTCCACCAAGTGGCTTGGTACATACTGCATTGTTTAATTTGACTTTTTTAATTTATTCTATACTCTTAAGCATTAAAAGAGGGCAGTTTTATGTGTATTTAAAGCTTTAGTGAGAATGAAAATACTTAATAGTGAATAAAGATCTTATACTATTAAATATAAAAATACAGAACATGATTGACCTTATCGCACATGCTGTAAATGTAGTTGTATTTGTAGCACTGAGGTGCAAACTCATCTAAATCTGATACAGTTGTTTGAAAATGGAGAGTCTGCCCAAATCTCTGGATTGTAAGTTGAGGTTTGTTTAGTTTCACTGCAAAGGAAGCCCAAAAAGACAAAAAGACTATTAATTAGTGAAACAAACAGAGTGGCAACTGACATTAGAAAATGTGAAAAATGTAGCTCATATCCTCTAATACAGCTATTGCAGTATGCAGTATAGGTTTGCTATGTTTCCTCAAGGTGATCAACTAATAATATTTCTCAAATAATTTGCTGTTGTGAAAATGACAACTCTCAACGTAATGTGCTGTATTTGAGAAAACTGGCTGTTTAACTGCCTTTCAATGCAGGTTTAAAAAAAGTATGTTCTATGCAAAAAGTGCATCTTTACCTAAATCTACTGGACGTTCATCCATGAATGTGTTGTTTACAGGTTTGCCCTTATAAGTGCCATTGAACAGGTACAGCATGTTTGTCATGTGCTTGAGAAATGTATCGTGTATGACGCATTCTCCAATCTTCATCTCATTGCACTTTATTACCGTTTCATTCTGAGGTGACCTAAAACACATACGTTTACAACCATTGCATGGATGAAAGGAATATAAACATCAAATGAAAGTGAAATATACACAACAATGGTAAGAAAAACAGTTACGTACCAGTAATAAAAAGCAAGGTCTTTGACATCAACATCAGAATGCCAAGTGCACTTCAACCTGTTGTGGGAATACTCGAAGCTCCTGTTTTTCACCAGCCTCACTGAAATAAATGTGGAGATTTCAAATCAGTCCTCAAGACTGGAAATTTATGAATATGAAATTAATCTGTGGATTATGTAAGAGGTGAATCTTAGTGCTTGAGTTCCTTGACTATGAAAATCAGTGGTTTATTCTTAAGTCAAAAGAGCTTGATGGGCTATGAAAACTCACTGTAACATTAAGAACTCAAAGAGACTCAGTATGAAACATGACATCACAAAGTTGCATGCACATGAATGCATCAACACATGAACACCTATATTTACATGTCATTGTATGATATCGATTCCGTGATTCAGTTACAGTGAGGCAACAAGGGCAAAGCAGGAAAGATGCTATTATTCCTAAAAACCAGAAAAACTAACAATAAATATAAAAACAAGCTGTTAATCAGCTGCTATTCTGCATAATATTGGTCGAACAATGTTTTTTTTTTTTTTTTTTACAGAGCAGGATGGCCGAAACACGATATCACAAAATTAAATTTAAAGATGGTAAATAACACCCTTTGAAAAAAGGCTGTTATTGCAGGATTGATGAGTTGAAAACTATATTGTACTCAATAGCAAACCTGCAGCTCTTAAAGGGGTCATATGATGTGATTTCAAGTTTTCCTTTCTCTTTGGAGTGTTACAAGCTGATTGTGCATAGATAAGATCCCTATGTCAACATATTCTGTTACACCAAATACACAAAATAATGATCTTTAAAAAAGCATCATATGACCCCTTTAAAAAAAGAATTTTTATAATATAAACTTCATCTTGTGACTTACTTCTTAGGTAAAATGAAGTAAAGGATTCTTTGATCTGTATCCATTAATACCATAACATGTAATAAAATAAAAATACCTCAATGACTTAAGACTGAATAAACTAATAAACATACTTCTCATGATCATAACTGAGACCACTGCCACCAGATCAATATGGAATGATTAAAAAAGGGACAAAGAACCAAAAAACATTTTACATCAGATAGCTGGCTATCATGCAGAGTACCTGGAGGTGGAGGGATGCTAATGTCCAAAGGTGGACTTTGGTATTTGTTTCCACAGTTTTCAGGGTTCACTGTAACACTGATGCATAGTCCGTTCTCATTGGAGATATTCAGTTTGCAGGTCATGTTTTGGACTCTCCTGGTTTCGGTATTTTTGGCTCCTGACATGTCTTGTTTGGCTCTTTCAGAACAGTCCTGTTGATGACAACGGATTTGCATGTTAATTATCACTATAAAATACAGTCTGTTTGTACTTGTGTTCATTTTGTGTTACTGTGTGTGTGTGCATTACTCCATACTAAGTAAGGATGAGTCACTAGTTTCTAACGAAATCCTCCCATTATTCCTTTCCAAAATATTTTCACTAAAGCTTTCCCAAGATGATAAAACCATCGAAAATAATTAAAAAAGATTCTTTACTAGGCACAAAGATGTAAAATATGTTAATATATTTTAAGGATTTTTTGTGCATAAATTGAATTACATTACAATGCAAAGCAAGTGGTTACATGCTGAACAAGCAGTGCCTGCAGCTCCAAAAGGAAACACAAGAGCATAAGTAAAGTAGCATGTTGTTAGACAAATGAATATGCATTTTTAATCTCTTTCACTATATAAAGACATTTCTCCACACACACACACAAACACACACTGGTTTCCATGTTTTATGGGGACTCTACATAGGCGTAAAGTTTTTTAAACTGTACAAACTGTATTTTCTATCCCCTTATCCTAACCCTACACCTTTCTGCATTTTTAGAAATTTCAAAAACTTAATTCTCTATGATTCATAAGCTTGTTTTTCCTAATGGGGACCAAAAAAAAAGTTCCCACAACGTGAAAATTTACTGGTATTACTTTCCTTGTGGGGACATTTGGTCCTCATAACGTAGGGAATATCTATATATATAGGTTTAATCTATATATACACAGTAGAGTTTCATATGAGTTTCAAACTTTAATATTGTAACACTCATATTATTTAGAGCCCGACCGATATGGGTTTTTCGGGGCCAATACCGATACCGATATTAGGGATACCGATATATATCGGCCGATATTCTTTGTGTATATTATAGTACAGTACCAGTCAAAAGTTTGGACACTTTCCCATTCAAGGGTCCAAACATTTGACTGGTACTATATATAGAATACAGTATATACATAAACAGAATATACTGTATATACAATGGAGCGCGCTCTGCTGGACAAACTAAGTAATTACACCATTTCAAGCATTTTATCTGCATTATATGTTCTGTAAAAAAAAATTTCATATCGGCGGCATATTCGCCGATACCGATATATCGGCGACAGGCTCAAATTGGCCAATAATATCGGCAAAACGATATATCGGTCGGGCTCTAATATTTTGTTCCATATTATTTTCAATCAACGTAAACTCAGCACACCTGAAACGACGATAGGTGCATGGGAACAAAATCAAACAAAAAGTTGAATCAAAAATAAGTAACGAACCCATACACTATCATTACTTGCTAATTCTTAAACTTGTCAGTGGACCGCAACGTTGCGTTTAATAAAGTTTATGAATTAGCAATTACTGATAGTGTGCGGGTTCGTTACTTATTTTTGTTCCATATTATTTTAACATTTTGAACACAAACACAATCACAAAAAAAGTTGCTAAGAATCCAAACAATAGAGTTCCAGAACTTGCTTTGTTTCCTCTTCCTCTCACTTTGACAAATCTTGTTATTGTGCATAATGTATGATGAGGGTCTTAGACTTAAAAGCTAGTCTAATCTAATGGTATGATTTAAATCAATGTCATATTAAATAACTGGTTTTATTAACAGTTTATCTAATTAAATACAGCCTGTGTCAAACTTTATGATGTCAGTACAACTGGCATTGCTGTTTGCTGACCCGACCGGTTCTCCTAGACGGAAGTGACTTTTCAGAAGTACTATGTTTAACGCTGAAATTCCCTAAAATGCCACAGGTAGCAATAATATCAACCAAAGATCATCCAAATCAGATAATCTGTGTGTAAGTACATGTGTAACATGTAGCTACATAAGTATTTGAACACAATAAGTTTCATATGTGTGCCGGTGAGAACTGTGTAAAGGGAAAAGGGCAAAGAGATATAAATACACACATAAATGAAAGTAAACACGTGTGATGAGAAAACAACAAACCCAATGCAGATTTTGACTTATGTGGGGAAGAGCTGTAGCAATAAAGTATCAGAAAACGCTAAAGTACATCAGACCTAATTTTGTTTTACTGACTTCAGAAGGACAAAAACACACTATAAACTCCAGTTCAGTGTTTGTTCAGGGCTTCTCAGACCTGGTAAATTGCGTGGTTATAGAGAAAAACTGCTGCCTGTACACAAAGTGTGCTAGGGTCACTTATACTATGATTTGTCCTGGTTTGACTCATATGTTCATACAACTGAGTGAAATGTGGGACAACAAAACAATTTTCTTTGTTTCGTTGTTACTGTCATGACAGCATACATCAAGTAAAATATTTTAAACAGCATTTATTTTATGCATGCATATGGTTTTTATTGCATAACATTAACTGAGTCCATATGATTAATTGAATTTACTCAATTGTTTAAGGTAAGTGGTTGCAATCAAATTGATTTGATCTACATTTAAATAGACAAATTTAGTTCAAATAAAAAACTAAAAACTAAAACCAAAAAAACTGAGTAAATTGAACAATCTTTTTTTTTTTCAGTGTACTTTTTAAACGCTTCTCTGTAAAGAGTCTTGTCTCCCTTCATCCTCCTGTGTTCTGCCCCAAGGTGTTTTAGAGTGTTTTAAAGGAAAATACATCTGTGCTAGAAAGCTTCTGAACCCTTAAAACGTTCTGTATTTCTACATACATTTTTGACATCCATCTCATGTGATATAAATAATGTGAATAAATAAGTGAAATTATACATTATTAGCAGTCATGGCCTAATGGTTAAGGGGTCGGACTTGTAACCCAAAGGTTGCAGGTTTGAGTCTTGGTACCGGCAGGGATTGTAGGTGGGGGGAGTGAATGTATAGCGCTCTTTGCCTTCAGTATCTGGAGTGACCAACAAAGGTGATTTTCTCAGTATTTTGATTTATTTGCACCCTCAGATTCCAGATTTTCAAATAGTTGTATCTCGGCCAAATATTGTTGATGTATAAATCTCAATTTCAAAAAAATTGACCCTTAGGACTGGTTTTGTGGTCCAGGGTCACATATAATTTCTGCGCATTATATATATATATATATCAAAATAATCGATATTAAATCGAATCGAATCGCAAGCTTATGAATGAGAATGAAATTTGTGTCAAAACCCAGCCCTAATATACAGTATATAGGCTATATATATATTTATGTATGTATGTATGTATATAGAAATATAACACATTTTTAAGCGTTCACACAGACTTTCTAGTATCCCAGCGGAAATACTTCATTAAAGTGTAGCTGATTGCGAGGTGACACACCTGAGAATGGTGCGCGTTCACCGTGTAGTTCACTTTGCAATCTGGCTCCAGATCCTTCGGCTTTTCCCATGTCAAATTAAGTGTGAAAGGTGTTTCCCATTTTAAGGTTAGGTTCCTGGGTGGAGGGAGCTCTGTGGGGTTCAAGAGGAGAGGAACAAGGTTATGAAGACCGTAGGAGAAAGGAGAGAAACATAAAACAAAAACAACGTTCAACAGAAGTAGTAGCGGTACTAACATTCTGTTGTTTGTACTGTAGTAGTAACTTAATAAACTACTACGGGGAGCAAGTTGAGACAAGAATTAGGTTTAGTCGTAACACACTGGCGGGTGTTCTTCAGGAGAAGGTCTCTGACGTCACAGGTTTCGGGAATTATACAGGATATCCCGCACGCGCTGTCATAGGAAAACTGAAGGGAAACGCTACAAACAGCAGTAAACCCACCTGACACGCCGTCAGCTCCGACGAACATGAGTGAGAGAGAGAAGCATATCATTAAGGAGATATCCCAAACGCGAAACATCCCGTTGAAGGTTTTATCGGATGTTCTGTGTAAAATCCAATGTGAAGTCCCGTAATCCTGTGCTGATGTACTCAAAAACGCGATGTTTTTCCTTTACTTTTTAAGTGGTTGTACTAGTGCTCGACATAATACTTCAGCAGTAAATAGACGATCGGCGCGTCCGTCAGACTCGAGCTCAAAGCCAAAGAGTGAGTGAGCTTGTTGCACACAGTGACACTGTCAGACTGCAGTGGGTGGAGTGTGTGAACTCACTCACTCGCTCACTCTCACTCTCACTCACATGCTCTCCATGGATTAAAGAGAACCATTTATGGAATTGCGTCATTTCTACGGATTTGTAAAAAGTCTACTGAATGTCGAGTGCCCTAACTTCTAGTGAAATTACGGATATGGTCCCAGTCGAATTAGTGGAAAATGATACAGTAAGAATCACTGTATTAAAAAAAAATTTAATTAATTATTCTAAAACAATGCAATGCAGTGTAAAATACAAAATACAGGTAAAACATCTGTAAAAAATATATAAATACGGTAAATTCCTAAAGATAGGCTACATATACAATTTATAATACATAGGTCTACATACAAACAATACACATAACTACGTATGTACACAATAGACAAACCAGACAAATATGTAGTAGGCCTATGCTAAATAACATTTTCCAGGGAATGAAATATGCCAATTTGCATATGTTAGAAAGACAATAACGGGAATAAAGATGTATTCATTTATTGGCACTTTAATACATTCCTGTTAGAATGAAACTGCTGATTGTTAACATGAAGGCATTTTCTCTGAAATAGGCATTCATTTGAATATAAAGAAGTTGGTCAATTTATTTATACATTTATAAAAGTGGAAACTTCACATCAACCACAACATAAAAGTAATTAATTAATAATTTAACTTTCATAACATTCATTAATTTACAGCATGACAATAATTCACCGTTTTTGTCATCAACATGTGTTGTTTTTCTTTGTCCTACACAACATTTGTAGGCCCAGCAATTTTCTTGTACAAATCAGTACAGATTCAACAACTGCAACTCTTCAACTGCCTAAAACATCAAGACTAGACTGTGTTATGGTATATGAAGCAGACATCATGATGGATTAGTCATGTTATCTGTTAAACTGCAATAACCAGTTACATGTCAGATCAGATACTCACAGTAAAACCTTCCATAAGTGTAAGACTACTATATTAATCATCTCCAGTGTCCCTCAGGCAACAAAACGGATTGTGGACACCTTGGAAACATTATATGGATATGAATTTTAAAAATGCATCTTTAATGTTTCTAATGCAAAGGTAATACATTCTCACAGCAGTAAAGGATCAAATCTGAAACCTGTTTTACAGACAAGGGTCACAGATTTTATCTAACGTGTTTTTTGCAAGTATTTTCCCACAATTTGTGTGTGTGTGGAAAATAGACACGTCTTGGGAAAGCAGTATTTTTCAAAAGAGCTCAGAATAAACATCACCAAAGACATTTTTTTTTATTTTTTATAAATATTTACTTTATCTTATGAACTACAAATCACAGAGGGGAAAAAAACATTCATACATTATATGCTGACAAAACGTGAAGGAAATTATGAAACTAATCTTCGGAAACAGCAGCTTGTCTCACACTCTCATCTTTATAGCAAATTCAGTGTCCATTGCTGATCAGATGATTTTATTACTAGACCAGAAAATGCAGAATTTTTTACGATGATAACTGCTTGCAAATACTACTTTGTCAATACTGCATACATTTCCATGCGCGTGCTCACGCACACACAAATAAACACACACAGAATTTACAACAAATGGACAACTTCCTATATAAATCCACACACCCTCTGTTTGCAATTTGCATATTCAGTGCAGCAAGGTCTGATGAGTAGACCTACTAACAGCATTTTTGAGCATAAATCAGCCCTTGATAGGCTGTACTGGCTGTAACCATGGGCAGTTACTATGGACCAGCCCAACAAAAAACAAATGTTTACAATGGGAATCACAAAAATCTGCTTAAACTGAATATCAATATGCTGTTACATTCTGCAGTATATCATTCCTGCCGACAAAGTCAGCTGTTCTCTACCATCTGGGGTATGCATTCATTTAAAAAATGCTTTACATATATATATTTATATAGTATAATTGCAAGTCCAGCCTATTTCGATTTCACTGAATGACAGAAATTATGCACAATGATCTTAGTTCAGTCTTACAAACGTGCAGCCAGTCAGTAACCACTGCAGTGATGTGTACTACTGAAAATAGGGAAGAGGGATGGTGTGATTTGACCACATACAGTATCTAGTTTCAATTCTTCTTTTCGGCAGTTGGCAGTAGACAATCATGTTTCTTCCAAACTACGCAACATGCAGTTTGCACCAAGCATCAACCAGAAATAAGGGAAAAGTCAGCAAAAGAATATTATAATCATGATTTTCTTCAGTAAAAATGTCAATTCAGTAATTATATAAATAATGTAAAAAGTCAAACTTTTATTGTACCATTGTTTTCACCATTTAAAAAAATTATAAAACAAAATTAAAAAAAATGTACCTCCCATATACTTTTCTAGCTTTAAATGAAAGTTTGTAATGTTATTGTTCATCTCGAAAGCTAGTTGGCTTAATTTTTTATCTTATAACCAAGTCATTTTCAGAAGATACTGTACACAGAGAAAATGAATGGCAAAAATACTTTCAGAACCAAGGCCTATGAAAATGTGGGCGTTTACTTATTTTACTTTCATTTTTATAACTGTGAATTTAATAATTCGGTACAATGATTAAGTTATGAGCTTTATAATCACCTGTCATTTTCAGGTAATAAAACGGTCAATGTAAAACTAGTTTAATATGGAAATATTAGGCATATAGTATAAACTGTCCAGTTGATCTTTGGTGTGTTGGGTGCTCTACACTGCATGTTTTGTTTCCAGTGGCATCCCTGCAGACTGGCTGAGATGCAAAACAGATTGTACATCACAGAGAAAATGTACTGTCAAAATGTAATAGCATTGGTAACAAATTTTACTTAAATGTGACATACTTCATAGAACACAAGAAAAAAGAAAACTGGATTTTATACATCGATAACTGGATCATGAAAAGTGGTCATAGAGATGACTGGATACATGGTCTATAAAAAAAAGCCCAATTTCATCACATAAAGAAAAATCTTTGGTAAATCATAAATATGACATGAAAAGATGATGCTATTTATACAAAATATTCAAATTATAACATACTAAGACATAACTATTAGATAAAAAAAAGTTTAAATTATGAGATAAAATGATAATTATGACAAACACTTAAAATGTTTGACTGTTTATCACATATTAGAACTGTCAAAATTTTGATTTCATAATTTCAACTTTTTTGTCAGTTTCAACTTAATGTCATAAATTATGTCATTTTGTACTTTTATCTCACAATAATGACTTATGTCATAATTGACATTTTATATCATCAAAATGACTTGGCATATTATAATTTTGACTTGTGTCATAATTATGATTTAAGAAAGCATGACTTTTTTTCTTATCTGGTGGAAATAATGGTAAGTGAGTAAGAGTTGAAAAATAAGGCGGCCTAAAAGCAACAATGCTGCAAACATGATAAGCCCAGGAATGTGAATTAAGAAAATAAATTGGGTCACTTTGGACTTCATGATGGCTTTAAAATGAACTGTAAAAGCAGTATGTACACAAACTTGCTGTACACAATAAGTAAAAAACATGGCACGGAAAATGCTGGCATTCTCGTAGCCTGAAGAGATGCTTGCTGAAGGCCTAGAATCTTGATTTGTACATTCAGTTGTGAAAAGAGCTGATAATCCAGAACAATCAGGAGCAACCGTCAGGTTCTAGCTCAGGTCAGTGGAGGTTCCACTGATAGCACGGAACACGTGAAGAGAGTTCTGCAGCAGGGAACGCATCATATCCTCCTGGAAGATCTGAGGGGCGGCAGATGAAAACAGGATAAGGATTTCGGAATGAAATGGGAGCTTTGGAGTCATGTTATTAGCTGATAACAGAATATAATTTTAGGATATAGCAACTGCATGCACAAATATTTCAAAGAAAATAAGACAAATACTTTTGTGCAACAAAAGTGGTTACCTAGAACTCAATCTATAGGACACGGCAGCATAATGAAGAAAAACAGAGACACATTAGAAGCAGAAGTAGGACAGCATTACATTCACAATAACACCTCAAACAAAGAAGAAAAATAGCACTTTACAACCGATTACTTTGGTTAAAACAAGTACTTAGGAGTTTAAACCTGTGACCTACAAACTTTGAAACAAATGACCACATACTCACTTCCAGTAGCAGTTCAGTTTTTAATAATCATGATGACACAATAAGCCATAGTTACAGAGACAAACACTCGCTTGCTGCAATTCTGCTGGTGGAAACTACTGTGTGTTTAGACTAGGAACTAATCTATTTCCAAATGTCTTAATAGAATTATATCCTGTCCTGACAGAAGATGAGCGCTGTGTTGAAAGTACAAGTGTTTCCAAGAGCTCTGACATGCACTTAAAATAATGTGATTGTAATTTGATGATGATTTGTGTGTGAGAGAAAGTACATTCACATACAGGAGACGAGAACTGCCTGTTCATCGCATTAAAATTCATATGTATTAGGGATGTGCCAACCGGGTATCGGCTCCAATACTGCCATTCTTTGCCTGATCGGGTATTGGTCAGACAGGGCCGATCCAAAATCCGATATTGTGCATAATATTGTGTGTTACTGTTAAGCCGCACGACAGGCATAAAAGCATTATAAAGCACAATAAAGTTTTTGTGAACTATATTCCAAGTCTTCTGAAGTTTATTGTTGCTTCTAAATCATGTTACTTGCTACCGGGCGTCTGTTAGAACAAAACATGGGAGTATAAAAGACTAGATTTTATCGCACACAGTAACTGAAATTTAAAACTGTTAAAAGAATAGGCTCAATAAACGGTTGCACAGATATTATACACTATACGCATCAATATCTCTTCCCTTTGTGCTTTGAACTTTTTAATGTGAACCGCTGCCTACCTGATGTATTTAAAAGAAATGTCTTTTAATTTTTTAGTATTTATTTCTATATAAATATACTGTTTTTCAAGAATGGATTTTATGACAATGCAAATAGCAATGTGTAACATTTTACCAGATTTAGTGCTACACTTTTATTTGTTTCCCACTAAATAATGTTTTTTCACTAAATCCTAAATATTTGGATTTATAAAATTATTGTGCACTGATTTTTCTAGAATAATTTCTGCTGCTGAATTATCCACTAACCTAGTTTATAATATACTTTTGTCATAGATTATGTACATATCTTTTTTCATATTTTTATTTAACTTTTCTTTATAATGAAGTAGTCTGTATTCAGTAGATTGTGAAAGAGTGATTATCAGTTCCACACATAGAGATATAGAAATTCTACATTGGTTTAAAAGAAAAAAAAGAAAACAACTGCACTGGTCCAATATTGAACCCCAGGTATCGGAATCTGTGTATCACCAGCAAAGTCACGATACGATACGTATCACAATACAGAGGCCACGATATGATACGTATCACGATACGGGACTGCACTGAATTTCACCTCAGCAGAATTTGGTAAAACAGCTGTTTACTGCATACTATAGGGCCATTGCTAACTATTGGCAGAGCAGGCAGTTGACCTCTGCATTATGAAGGGCCTCCATAACTGTACCACAGTACAATATAGGTAATGGCATATGTTTCATGTTTACATTGGGCCCTCCCCACCAGGTACAATATTCTGATTGTTTGCATCTTGTTTTTAAGCCCATAAATAATAATGTACTCGTTCAAATAAATTTATATTGTAATGTACTCATTCTAATATATTAAAATCATCTTAACATTGCTGGTAGGTTATCATTGCACAAATCAACACACTCTCTAAGTTTAAAAAATAAAAATGAGAAGAGTTCTAAACTAATGCGCTGTCTTCACTGTAGCTCACTCACACACGTTCTAGTCACTAGATCACGCTGCGCGCGCACACAGACATTCTTTTTAATGCTCAGACAAACTTTTTAGTAATTTCGTATTCAAATTAAGCACGGTCCACTGCTGGGGCCATTCACATATCGCGTTTTTTTCGCGCTCGAGTTCGTTATTTCAAATGAAGACGCGCGGCAGGCGCGCTCATAATGGAAGCGACGCGGTCGCGACGCGCACGCGGTGCGAAGCGCTCACTTTTTCCAGGCGCTTCCGCGCCGCATAGAGATGAAAACATTTCAACTTTTCAGAATGCCGCAAGCACACCACGGGTCATGTGACAAGAACCAACCAATCAGCAGATGAAGGAACAGCTGATCATAGCTGTACAGGGATAGCCATTTTTAAATAAATTTAGTAGCAGAGCTACTGCAAGCAATTTTTAG
The DNA here is from genome assembly GCF_001515605.1 of Sinocyclocheilus anshuiensis. Lineage (NCBI taxonomy): Eukaryota > Metazoa > Chordata > Actinopteri > Cypriniformes > Cyprinidae > Sinocyclocheilus > Sinocyclocheilus anshuiensis. The sequence goes on along the minus strand of NW_015557451.1, from coordinate 279,975 downwards.
TGCTGAAGAGAAAGGAAAACTTGAAATCGCATCATATGACCCCTTTAAGTTCACTCGTCAAGAAGACTAAATCAGATTAACTTAATGACAAATGTACTTCTAGGGAAAAAGACTAAACTAGATTAAGCTTAACCAAGCCAGTGTTTAGCTAGCCTAGTTTTTACTATGTTCACTTTATCACTATAAAACCATAAAATCTTAAACCATACAGTAAATTCGAATTAAAAAAATGGTCTGAAAATTCAATCCATTCATCAGTGGTTAATAACCAAGATTACGATGTTTTTTTGTGTGTTTTAGACATATAATATGACTTAGGATTAAACTGTAAATGAAGAAATAAATATGTGATGGCAAATAATTAAATGGAACTTGTGAAACCGGTCCTTCGTCAAGGTTTGCAAAGCAAAGATATGGGGCTTTGTGCTTCTAAAGAAAACCAGCAAAGTGCATTGATGCTTTGATAACAAGTGCTAAAAGTCCGTGATGTGCACAAGTATGCCATGGTGTGCACAAAAAATGTAATGGAGTTGTCAATTAATTAAACTTTATTAAATACGTTACATTTTAAATCAATTCCATAAAATGATTAATAAATCCAAGTATATATATTGCAAGCCCCCAAATGAAGGTAATTAAAAAAATATCACTGTGGCAGATGGGTAAATCATTAAAAATTCTTAATAACAATGGTCTTTAATGTAGATGTCAATAATTCACACTAAGTTGACACATTCAATTAGAAACCATGGTAATCTGCATTTCCATTTTTTTCAGTCTATAAGACAAGTGTCAAATCACAAGGGTAAATACAGAAAAAAGTTATTCTTAGTAAACAAAAACAACACCAAAGTGAAAAGTATTTTGAATCGTTCACTCTCAAACTCTTCCTTCAAGTGTGTCTTCTCAGGACACAATCTCTCCAGGATAACTGAGCGTGCAAGACAAACCAGATCAAACCTGTTGTCCTTTCACTGTACCAAATAACAAACCTGTCTGCCAATCACTGACTTCAAGTCATAAGAGGAAAGGTTCTAAATAATAATTTCTAAAGCAGTGAAAACATGAAGTAAATTTTTTTTGTTTATTTGTTTTGTTGTTTTTAACTGAGGGAAATGGCCAGTTAGCCCATTTCCTGGAGTCTACATGGACAAGAGTATAGACAGATTTAATCCTAATTCAGTCTGTAATTGCTACAAATTTACTGCAACCGCAAAAACCATCAAAACCGTTACACAGGGTCCAAAGTTAAAACTGGCCAAGCAAACAAATGCTAGCAAAAACTGCCATTAACATGTGAATGACGACCTTTAAATCTTTTAGGAAGTGCATCATAATGCACAGTGCCGATCAAATCAGACATAAACGAAAACAGTGAAAGCAATCAAAGAGAAAAGGTTTTCAGATTTTCAGATCGTTCAGATTTTCACATCATCAGGCAGCAATAAGTTTTTTGTCTTTTTTGTCAAACAACTTTATAACTTGGTGTGGCAATACATTTCTGGGGTTTAGGTACCGAAACAAAAAATGAGGAACAAAATCATGATGGGTCAACAGTTTTATGAGAAGTGGCAATTCACAGAGAGACCATCACAGGACATCCACTCTTTCATGAACAGCAGATTCAAGGACTTTTTAAAGCACCATTTATTTTATATCAAGCACCTATCAAATTCACACCCCAGCATTCGTACCGTCATGAAAGACCTCTTACAGAACTTAACATTTCACTTACACTTAACATTTACATAAAACTTTTTAAGAGTAATAATGATATTTTGAATGTGTAGGTTTCATAAAATTAGACCGTTTTGAGTCTTGTTCAAAGGAATTTAATGAAATCCATTGAAGTCAATACTGGTAATATTCAAATACAATTTCTCAAATATTGATAAAAATATATTTTCTTGCATCAAACTGTTTTTTTGCTGTAGTTCTTGTACATTTTAGATTAAAATTTTAAAGAATTTCTCAATTTTTAAATGAATAAAAAGTGGTTAAATGCTGTAATAACACGGTAAAACCTGTTAACATTAAAAATGTGCACATTCACTAAATAGAGACGTTACTCATTAATAAATAAACTCAAGTCAAAATTAT
>NW_015557451.1:275594-275883 GCF_001515605.1 Sinocyclocheilus anshuiensis | reverse complement strand
AATGTGTAGGTTTCATAAATTTAGACCGTAGTCTTGTGTCTTGTTCAAAGGAATTTAATGAAATCCATTGAAGTCAATACTGGTAATATTCAAATACCAAATATTGAATATTGATAAAATATGCATCAAACTGGTTTTTGCTGTAGTTTTTGTACAAGATTTAAATTTGAAAGAATTTCTCAATTTTTAAATGAATAAAAAGTGGTTAAATGTTGTAATAACATGGTAAAAGCTGATAACATTACAAATTTGCACATTCACTCAAAAGATACGTTACTCATTAATAAAT
>NW_015557451.1:275399-275568 GCF_001515605.1 Sinocyclocheilus anshuiensis | reverse complement strand
TTTTTATTGTAAATCCCATTTTTTCATCTTTGACCTAGAGGAATGCAGCTGCTCAAAACTTCAATATTTTTTGAAAATATTTAATGAACATTTTAAACCTTGTACAGGTGCAAATCTGCAAAAAATAAATTAAAAAATAGGACTTTCTATTTGCTTTTAAACTGTAAAC
>NW_015557451.1:272734-275214 GCF_001515605.1 Sinocyclocheilus anshuiensis | reverse complement strand
GTTCTTGTACAAGATTTAAATTTGAAAGAATTTCTCAATTTTTAAATGAATAAAAAGTGGTTAAATGCTGTAATAACACGGTAAAACCTGTTAACATTAAAAATGTGCACAGTCACTAAATAGAGACGTTACTCATTAATAAATAAACTCAAGTCAAAATTATTTTGTAAATCACTTTTTATTGTAAATCCCATTTTTTCATCTTTGACCTAGAGGAATGCAGCTGCTCAAAACTTCAATATTTTTTGAAAATATTTAATGAAAATTTTAAACCTTGTACAGGTGCAAATCTGCAAAAAATAAATAAAAAAATAGGACTTTCTATTTGCTTTTAAACTGTAAACGCTTTTCACTAAGCTGTTTTTCCAATTTTTCAAGTTCTACTTTTTTCTCCATGGCTCCATGTCTCAGGTCTGATTCAACAAGAGCCTGCATGTCACTCTCCATGCAGTCAACATCTTGCTAAATGTACATCTGTTGGAACTGAGCCAATAATCATTGAATTAGCACTTTCCTGGCATTGGGCCTGTTAATTAACACTGCTTCTCCATAGGTTCATGAAGTGCTGCGCTAGAGGGCTGCACTGGGATTGGGATCCCGCGGGACGCAAATCTCATGGAAGCGGGCGGTTTTACCTTTACTGCGGGCGGGAATGGGCAGTCAAAAAAAATGTAGCGCAGGTCCCGCCAATCCGCAGTCCCGCGATTTGGCCCATATAAGAATAATGGAGATACATGTGTTTACACGGTGTTTGGTTGTACACCGATTACATTACTTGCCCACCGCATCACCGCCCCTACTGTCGTTTTGCTTTTTTTGCAGAGTTACCAGGTCTGCGTGACAAAACTAAACCATGCCAGTCAAAAACAGCCCAAAACCAATATCAAAACTCAAAATATGTAATTTCCATACCTAAAATACATATTTTAAGTTCACTGTTATGTACACTGATCAAAAAAAAAAAAAAACTTCCTACCAGTGGCCCTCCTGCACAAAACTTAACATCTAGCACAGTTTTATCATATGTAGAATGCAAAATGTTTCAATAAGGATTTCAGTCAAAAGCAATTTATGCAGTATTTCAAACCTTTAACCCACGGGGAAATAAACCCATGGCAACAGTTTAAAAGTAGCCCAATTCCATGGAAAAAAACAAGGACTTGACAACCCTGCATCCATACACGAGCTGCAGGAGTCAGATTTGACTGATCACGGGTCGAGAGAGATGACTGACAATGCTGGAGGATTTGCTGCTCGTCAGATCCTGAGCTTATTGACAAATATCTGATCTTGTAAGATGTGCTCCCTTTACACAGAGCACGATTGATCGCGAAATAGAAAGTGAGAGTGAACAGCGAGCGTTCATTCAAATGCGATTTCAATACCCCGCTCACTGATGTGCGAAAATTATATACAATATTAGAATGTTTACGGGAGCTGGACACACATGTTGCGGGAGCGGGCGGTAATGGTCAGAAATTCAGCGGGAGCAGGCTTTAGAAAACAGTCTCTAGGGCTCTAGGCAGCACATCAACACACTCGCTAGGTTTTTTTTCACGCTACCCCATCTCCACTCCCAATTATTAGTGCTGTTTCGTTCTGTCTTTTGACAGCACATATAGGACAATTTTTGAAATAGCACCATAAACAACATTTATTTCAAATTTAATTCAAGCACTTTCAAGAAGCGTGGGAACCCTGCCATCAGATTTGTATCAATGTGAAAACCAAAGGGAAAGTGTCTAATATTACAGAGACGTCACCGCTGCCAGTTAGATGGCACCAATCAATGTAGGATTTTAAATCTTAAAGTTTCAACAAACATCAAAAACAAAAAAAACACACCAAATGATCTAGAAAGCATTTGAATGGAGTCTGTATGTTAAGCAGTTTGGGCTGAACAGGTTTATTTAGTTAGTTCTTTCAGGATTATAGAGTGGGGGAACTATGACGGCAGATATGTTATTCCATGCTGGTTCCTTCGAGATTTTCCTATGGGGTTTTTCAATTTATGAGTAAAATAAAGACTGTGTAAACATAACTTGACGATACTTTGGTGTTTTGTTCTACAACGTAAATTACACACATCCATACGCAAAACACAAATTTTGAAGCAGTTATGTTCATTTTTGAAAATTTATGTTTTTAATAAGTAACTACAGTAGATAAAAACTGGGCTGTGAGTGTGTGTAATTTACATTGTAGAACAAAACGTAAAAGTATCGTCAAGATTTGTTTACCACAGGCTTTATTCTACTCATAAATTGAAAACCCCCATTATAAAACCCCATAGGAAAATCTCAAAGGAACCCGCTTGGAATTACACTTCCAGGTTCTGACGTCATAGTTCCCCCACTCTATTGTAGTAGTATTTTAGGTACTATTTTTTATTATTATTTTTTGTTGATATTTTGAATTTTTATATATATATATATATATATATATATATATTTTTTTTTTTTTTGTTTTATTTTTATTTT
>NW_015557451.1:271476-272670 GCF_001515605.1 Sinocyclocheilus anshuiensis | reverse complement strand
TTTTTTTTTATTTTTTTTATGGTTTCATTTTAATTTGAAAGTTTTAGTATTTTTGTCATTTTTATTATTTTATTTTTTATAAAACTACATAATCTTCATTCATTTTTATTTTAGTTAATTTAGTACAACAAGACTAATGAAAAACTAATACTAATGAAAATGAGAAATGTTGCTGAAAAAAAATAACTAAGACAGATAGATAGATAGATTTCAGTTCAAGTTTATTTTATTTCAAGTAACAAATATTTTCTTATGGTTTTAGTTTTAGTTAACTATAATAACCCCGTGGCTGAATTAATTTGTTGTATAGAAGTAGAAAGAAGAACAAGAACTATAAATGTTGCAAGAACTATAAAAATGGAAATGACCAAACAAATACCTGCTCGTGGATGATATCAGAAAGTTCTTTCACCATGCTTTTGAAGTTAGTCTTTAGTCCCTCATGATATTCGTACTGATCCTCCTTAATGAGTCTCTCATTAATCTCCAGAGCCATGCTGCATGCATTGACAAATTGCCTGCAACAAATATAACCAAACGTTTAAGCATAACAGAAACAATATAATAATATAAACAATAAAAAAGTAGCGTGTGTTCATATAATTAGTTTTAGCATGCTAACATGTTATTTTTAGCTAGTAGTTAAATGCAAAAGATTTGTCTGATTTAAGTTGACAATTTTATAGGGTGGAAAATGGACTTGTATTGAAAAAAAGAGAGAAAAAAATAAAACAAACAAACTGTGTTTGGAGAAAAGTAAAACTGTCATAAAAATGTTGACGAGAGTGCTATAAACACAAATTCCATTTACAAGAATAAGATGTCCTGGTATGATAACTAATACATTCCTGCAACATGGCAAGTTGATACATGCTATTGAATAAACAGGGCCTGCAGTTGGTTGCTTCCTGAACATGGCTAACTTCAGCTTCAGCTATTTTTAATAGAGTTACTATTCTCTTGAAATTAAAGTTCGCAAGAAGCTTAAAGACTTTACCAGATGAGCCAATTGTGTTTTTATAACTAGGCAAAATCTCAATTACAAATATTCGTATAGATCTTTCACATACATCCAACTACAGAAACCATGTATCTACGTGTGTAACTGTTGTTTTACCAAACCATGCCTTTCCTTGTTATGTAGCCACATAGTTATCTGTTCCCTTTCTAAGTTCAACAAACTGCAAAAGTAAT
>NW_015557451.1:268089-269466 GCF_001515605.1 Sinocyclocheilus anshuiensis | reverse complement strand
AAAAAAAAAAAAAAACTTCCTACCAGTGGCCCTCCTGCACAAAACTTAACATCTAGCACAGTTTTATCATATGTAGAATGCAAAATGTTTCAATAAGGATTTCAGTCAAAAGCAATTTATGCAGTATTTCAAACCTTTAACCCACGGGGAAATAAACCCATGGCAACAGTTTAAAAGTAGCCCAATTCCATGGAAAAAAACAAGGACTTGACAACCCTGCATCCATACACGAGCTGCAGGAGTCAGATTTGACTGATCACGGGTCGAGAGAGATGACTGACAATGCTGGAGGATTTGCTGCTCGTCAGATCCTGAGCTTATTGACAAATATCTGATCTTGTAAGATGTGCTCCCTTTACACAGAGCACGATTGATCGCGAAATAGAAAGTGAGAGTGAACAGCGAGCGTTCATTCAAATGCGATTTCAATACCCCGCTCACTGATGTGCGAAAATTATATACAATATTAGAATGTTTACGGGAGCTGGACACACATGTTGCGGGAGCGGGCGGTAATGGTCAGAAATTCAGCGGGAGCAGGCTTTAGAAAACAGTCTCTAGGGCTCTAGGCAGCACATCAACACACACGCTAGGTTTTTTTTCACGCTACCCCATCTCCACTCCCAATTATTAGTGCTGTTTCGTTCTGTCTTTTGACAGCACATATAGGACAATTTTTGAAATAGCACCATAAACAACATTTATTTCAAATTTAATTCAAGCACTTTCAAGAAGCCTGGGAACCCTGCCATCAGATTTGTATCAATGTGAAAACCAAAGGGAAAGTGTCACAGAGACCAGAGACGTCACCGCTGCCAGTTAGATGGCACCAATCAATGTAGGATTTTAAATCTTAAACAAACATCAAACATCAAAAACAAAAAAAACACACCAAATGATCTAGAAAGCATTTGAATGGAGTCTGTATGTTAAGCAGTTTGGGCTGAACAGGTTTATTTAGTTAGTTCTTTCAGGATTATAGAGTGGGGGAACTATGACGGCAGATATGTTATTCCATGCTGGTTCCTTCGAGATTTTCCTATGGGGTTTTTCAATTTATGAGTAAAATAAAGACTGTGTAAACATAACTTGACGATACTTTGGTGTTTTGTTCTACAACGTAAATTACACACATCCATACGCAAAACACAAATTTTGAAGCAGTTATGTTCATTTTTGAAAATTTATGTTTTTAATAAGTAACTACAGTAGATAAAAACTGGGCTGTGAGTGTGTGTAATTTACATTGTAGAACAAAACGTAAAAGTATCGTCAAGATTTGTTTACCACAGGCTTTATTCTACTCATAAATTGAAAAACCCCATTATAAAACCCCATAGGAAAATCTCAAAGGAACCCGCTTGGAATTACACTTCC
>NW_015557451.1:243329-267785 GCF_001515605.1 Sinocyclocheilus anshuiensis | reverse complement strand
TTTTTTTTTATGGTTTCATTTTAATTTGAAAGTTTTAGTATTTTTGTCATTTTTATTATTTTATTTTTTATAAAACTACATAATCTTCATTCATTTTTATTTTAGTTAATTTAGTACAACAAGACTAATGAAAAACTAATACTAATGAAAATGAGAAATGTTGCTGAAAAAAAATAACTAAGACAGATAGATAGATAGATTTCAGTTCAAGTTTATTTTATTTCAAGTAACAAATATTTTCTTATGGTTTTAGTTTTAGTTAACTATAATAACCCCGTGGCTGAATTAATTTGTTGTATAGAAGTAGAAAGAAGAACAAGAACTATAAATGTTGCAAGAACTATAAAAATGGAAATGACCAAACAAATACCTGCTCGTGGATGATATCAGAAAGTTCTTTCACCATGCTTTTGAAGTTAGTCTTTAGTCCCTCATGATATTCGTACTGATCCTCCTTAATGAGTCTCTCATTAATCTCCAGAGCCATGCTGCATGCATTGACAAATTGCCTGCAACAAATATAACCAAACGTTTAAGCATAACAGAAACAATATAATAATATAAACAATAAAAAAGTAGCGTGTGTTCATATAATTAGTTTTAGCATGCTAACATGTTATTTTTAGCTAGTAGTTAAATGCAAAAGATTTGTCTGATTTAAGTTGACAATTTTATAGGGTGGAAAATGGACTTGTATTGAAAAAAAGAGAGAAAAAAATAAAACAAACAAACTGTGTTTGGAGAAAAGTAAAACTGTCATAAAAATGTTGACGAGAGTGCTATAAACACAAATTCCATACCAAGATGTCCTGGTATGATAACTAATACATTCCTGCAACATGGCAAGTTGATACATGCTATTGAATAAACAGGGCCTGCAGTTGGTTGCTTCCTGAACATGGCTAACTTCAGCTTCAGCTATTTTTAATAGAGTTACTATTCTCTTGAAATTAAAGTTCGCAAGAAGCTTAAAGACTTTACCAGATGAGCCAATTGTGTTTTTATAACTAGGCAAAATCTCAATTACAAATATTCGTATAGATCTTTCACATACATCCAACTACAGAAACCATGTATCTACGTGTGTAACTGTTGTTTTACCAAACCATGCCTTTCCTTGTTATGTAGCCACATAGTTATCTGTTCCCTTTCTAAGTTCAACAAACTGCAAAAGTAATACCTGCATCTGAACACCACATACCTGAATATTTCCTTGAGCTCCTTTACTTTCTTACTGGACTGACCAGATTTAGATTCATCTAGGAAAGCTCGGGCATAGGCCATCGGACCTGCATTCACCTATAAGCCCAAAAACGGTATAAGATGCATGAAATGATTGCCTGCAAATCACCATCAATGAAAAGACCGCTCAGTACACTCAAAATGTGGTCACATTATAACAAAACTGCCAAAAATAGTCATTACAATTTTTTTTCCTGTTACAGGCTAACAGGAATTTTGTTTTGCATTAAGGGAAATTTTGCTTGTGTCAGTTTAATCAACATGTGCAAGTCTATAACTGAAGTCAAGATTGGAGAGAAAAACAGCATTTCAAAATATTCTGAAAATGGTTTTCTTGCATTATAATGAGCAGTTTACTATAATGTGGGCGGGGGAGGGGGGCTGATTTAAATTGTAAACAATTTAAATTAAATGAAAACCTCAAAAGTAACAGTATCACAGTCAGAGCATGTGAGCGAAGCGGAGCGGTGTGACGCTCTGCTACATTTTCCTCTCTATGGACGTGCGCTCCACTCAGTCGCTCTAACCGCCCAAGCAAGCGCTCCGTTAATATTCCGCTCACGCTCGCCGTAAACCAATTCCCGCTCAGATCCTGCTCCGTTCTGTAAAGAACAAATTTGCGTGCATTCTATTAGATTATAAATTACTGCTGCCTATATCTAGCCTACATTCTGTAGGACTACCTATTGGTTCGGGTCAGTTTTTTTAAAAATAATATTTGAATAGGCCTAAGTGGTGTAGGCTAATATCTTCTGTACTCTGTAGTTCTGTATTTAGGCCTATATACAGCTGTGTGTTAGCTTAGGTCTACAGTTTAACTGAGATTATTTAATAACTACAGAGCTCCGAATATAATTTGAATTAACAATTCGTTTCTACGACGTCAGCAGGTTTTATTATTTTTTTTTTTATTAATTTATTATTATTTATTAATTTTAAGCAATAATGATTTTAATAAGTAATTACGAAATATAATAATTCGTTCCACGATTTAGGCCTACTAAAACTAGGGAATGAACGAATTAACGAACGAATTAATTCGTGCCAGCTAAGTCTAAACAAGAGAACGAATACTTAATTCGTGGCCATAATTTAGACTAAACGAAAAAATTAATTCTTAATTCGTGGCCATAATGTAGTCCTAGCATAAAAGAGAACTAGCCTATTCTAAATTCGTGGCCGTGATTTTGTCTGCATGTCATGATCGGGGCTCCGTACAACCGAATATAACCTTAGCCTACCTGTTTATTCATTTATTATGGTATGTAACTAGCTCACCTTTTGCTGCACCATGTTTGCGTAGCACATCTTCGTGCTCTCTGTAATCAATATGAATCTGTACTAACTTTAACAGTCTCCCCGCACTCCCTCTCAGTTTCTTCTCCCTGCTCATTCTTAACTTTGATTTTTACTTTACATTTATGTATAAGGCTTGCAACTTCGTTGAAACAATATCTGAACTCCATAACTGCTCTACTATTCTCGATCTCTACAGATTCTCGATCTCGAACAAGCAAATCACCAAACGGCATTCTGGGTTGAGCGAGCGGCGCTGAGCGTATTGAGCGAGCGGAGCGGAATCTTCAGAAAGGCACTCTGCGCTCTTAAGGAAATATTACCACTACGCTCCCCGCTCCGCTCCGCTCACATGCTCTAATCACAGTACAAACAAAATTCTATTTTTTTTTATTTAAACCCGTTTAAACTGAAGCCAGTATAACTAATACTACCATGATTAACACATTGTAGATAATAAATCATTATTATTATTACAAAAAACCTGATGTTCCTAAAATTATGCTTTGTTCTATTTTTTTTGTTCTATTAAAATTATGCTTTGGTCTATTTTCTGAGTCACTAAACATTATTCTGTAGATCATGATATTATGCATTTATTGCATTTATGTTAATATACTTTATAATGTAATTTATTCCTGTGATGCAAAGCTGAATTTTTTGCATCATTATTCCAGACTTCAGTGTCACATGATCCTTCAGAAATCATTCTAATATGCTGATTTGCTGCTCAACAAACCTTTCATATTATTATCAATGTTGTAAACATTTGTTTAATATTTTGTGGAAACAATGATACATCTTTTCAGGATTCTTTGATTTGCAAAAAGATCAAGAAATCTTTTGTAGTATAAATCTCTTTACTGTCACTTTTGATCAATTTAATGCTTTCTTGCTGTATAAAAGTAATAATTTCTTTAAAAACCCCAACATTTTGAACGGTAGTGAGCTAAAAGTTCCAGAGTGTGTAATGCATACTAGTACCTGCACACTAACACAACCTTGGAGTTTGAGCTGAAGTGTGATCATGTTAACCTCCTGATTAGAGCAGAGCTTAGTGAGTTCAGCACTCCTCTCTTTCATCTCATCTATTGCGACATCAATCGGTTTCAGCTCCAAGTGCTTTTCTCCCACTACCTCGATGCGCTTCTTTACATAGGGAAATGAGTTGGCCGCTGTAGACACAAACAACATGAAAACACACACATGGTCAACAAACCAATATTCTTTTGACAAGCATCACCAAAACAAAAGACAGCGATCGTGATCTGATAGGGGCATATCAAAATTTTCATCTATGACTGACACACACCTGCTGTTGTCAATATTGACTGTTTGAAGAAGCCATCTGAAAAGAGTCATTATCCAAGTGATATTTTGAGGTCGCTCACAAAAGTTGTCACACAAGTGCCCATGGGGAACATGTCATTGCCATTGTACGTGGACAACGTTTTTTCTTATTTTCATCAATTATTAAACCAACGTTATACAGTATTAAACACGTGCCATTTTCTTTGGGTTATGAAGATGGATGCTGCAACTAGCATGTAAATGTTTACAAGCATTCGCCTGTTCACGCTATAAGGGCCACATACACACTGCAAGTTTAAGAAGTGACAACCACATTTAAATATGAGAGTGAATACCATAAATGATCATTCCATGTGTGTATGAAGCATGAGTCACTTCTGAAATTGCGATTATTGACAGTGGTAACCATAGCAATGCTTCAGAGTTTTGCAATTTTAACCACTCACAGATTTATTGTGTTTTTTTATGCTCGGAAGGCTGATACGTGTTTAAATATGTCATTAACGACAAGTTGTTCAGTTCGAGCATCAGAACAAGAGTTTAAACAGCTGATAAAACCATCACAGTAAGCCACAAGTAATCAACACAACTCCAGTCCATCAATTAATGAAGCAAAAAGCTGCATGTTTGTAAGAAACAAATTCATAGAGAGCTTTTTTTTTTTTTTTTAAACCATTGCTTCCGGCTAAAATACGAGCCCTGTATTCATAACATTGCTTTCTCCAGTGAAAAAGTCGTCTCATCTGAATCAGGACAGAAATGTGCATGGATCAAACACCGTTTATAAGTGGAAACAGTCCAGCACAGTTCTAAACAGGTGGATTTTGATTTGAGAGGAAAACAGAGGATGGACTTTTTCATTGGAGGAAGCGGTATTATGGATTATGGACTCATTTTTTTGGGGCCAGAAGCAATTGTTTGAAGTTAAAAACATCTTAATGCTGAATTAGTTTTTTACAAACATGCAGCCATTTGATCACAACACATTAATTGATGGACTGGAGTGGTGTGGATTACTATAATGTTTTTCTCAGCTGTTTGGACTCTTATTCTGACGGCACCCATTCACTGCAGAGGATCCATTGGTGAACAAGTGACGTAATGATAAATTTCTCCAAATCTGTTCCCATGAAGAAACAAACCCATCTACATATTGGACGGCCTGAAGATAAGTACATTTTCAGCAAAGTTTCATTTTTGGGTGAACTATTCCTTTAAACAATAAAGTAATAAAACAAACACACACCTTTTAGAGGTGCAAGTTAAAGGGGCAAACTAAATAAAGAAAAAATATAACTGCACACTCACTTAAGCATCATTTATTAGTTACCAAGGTTTCAGCAAAACAAGTAGCCTTTGTCAAGGTATGATCCATACCAAGTGGAGAACAATATAGGTAACTAAGAAACGATGCTTAAGTGAGTCTGCAGTTATATTTTTTCTTTAAGAACTATTCTTTTAAGCACTAAAAGGTGACGTGGACATGTACACAATGCAGAGTTGATGTACGAGTTGCAAAAAAAAAGTTCAGATTTAAAAGATTACGATATACTGGGAGTAATGCCAGATCTCCTGCTGTCTGCTTACTTACTGGTAAGTATCGTTCGCCGCTTGCACTGTTCCTCAACCACACCTTGTTTCTTCCCCGTTAGTGTGAATGGAGTCTCGAAGACAAAACGCTGGATGTTGTGGCATTTCTCAAAGTCTGTCTTCCTCTCTGCCAGTTCTTTCTCATCAAAGTAGGGCTTGACAAATGTGACCTGAATGTAGGCAAACTTTGGGTCTAGATCTTTCTGGTTAACCTGTGGGTAAGATAAGCAAGTTTATGTGTTGTTTATTTTATTTAAAGAAAGTGAGATGGCAGAGTTTACTATGACACTGGGAAAATAGGGTGGGGTATTCAATAAAGATAATGCTTAGTAGTTCTGAATTTAAATACTCAAAAATATGCAAAGACTGCAAGCTAGATGTTTGTTTGTTCTTAACATAAACAAATCTTTCCTGCACGATGACTCAGATGAGCTGCTGTTCATGGTCATTTCAGCACAATACAGGAAGCTGGAGAGTTAAACAGAAACGTTATGACTTCTTACTTTGTTGGAGTCTTGGATGATTTTGACATTCTCTGCTCCAAACTTTTCTCCGTAGAGACTTATCAGGCGAAGGGAAATTTCAGGCAGACCTGTTAGCTTTGGCTCTTTGTAGATGTATTCTTTTCCATCCTCTTCTTCAAAGAAGCCCTGAGGTCCGAAAATAAATAAAGATACATACAAAGTGAACAAGTCATTCTATTCATCAAAGAATCCTGAAAAATGTATCTTGGTTTCCACAAAAATATTAAGCAGTACAACAGTTTTCAACACTGATAATAAGAAACGTTTCTTGAGCAGCAAATCAGCATATTAGAATAAGTTCTGAAGGATCGTGTGACACTGGAGACTGGAGTAATGATGCTGAAAATTCAGTTTTGAATCAAAGGAATAAATTAAATATTAAAATATATTACAATAGAAAACAGTTCTTTTAAATTGCAATAATATTTCACAATATGACTGTTTTTACTGTATTCTTGATGCTGAAAATTCAGCTTTGAATCAAAGGAATAAATTACATTTTAAAATATATTACAATAGAAAACAGTTCTTTTAAACTGCAATAATATTTCACAATATGACTGTTTTTATTGTATTCTTGATGCTGAAAATTCAGCTTTGAATCAAAGGAATAAATTACATTTTAAAATATATTACAATAGAAAACAGTTCTTTTAAATTGCAATAATATTTCACAATATGACTGTTTTTACTGTATTCTTGATGCTGAAAATTCAGCTTTGAATCAAAGGAATAAATTACATTTTAAAATATATTACAATAGAAAACAGTTCTTTTAAACTGCAACAATATTTCAAAATTTGACTGTTTTTACTGTATTTTTGATCAAATAAATGCATACTTCTTTCAAAAACATTACAAAATTTCACCTACCCAAAACGTTTGAAAGGCACTGTAAAAATGTGCTTGATGTGATACTTGCTATCTTCTCGAAACATATTTTAGCCATCAATTTATGAACCAAAATAGATGAATCTCAAAGCCCGACAATGTCTAGACACTGATGTCTGATATGTACAATATCAGTCACACAAGAGATACATGATATCAATTTTTTTACACAGAGAAGTAATTTTGGGAAGTGGTAACAAAAAGCGTCAAAGCTACACATGTAGAATCTTGTGGTATGCTATCATTTGAACCCACCTGCCCATAAAAGGCGACTCTAAAGTAAGTCCCCAGCAGACGTCGGCCAGACTGCATCACCTCTAATATCTTCGCATAAGCTCGCTGCAGTGTGTCATACAATCGCCTCAGTTTCTACAGGAGAAAGAGAGAAATAACAGCTATGTGAGGGAGTGTGTGAGATGTTAGAACTGCTAGTATGTCATTTTTATGCACTGCTGTTTAGATCTGTGCTGTAAAATGTGCTGTCGATTTGTTTTTGCCTTTTTGCTTGAAACTGTCAACTTTGGCTTGCTAAATATGAATTGTGACCCTGGACCACAAAACCAGTCTTAAGTCGCTGGGGTATATTTTTAGCAATAGCCAAAAAAACATTGTATGGGTCAAAATTATCGATTTTCTTTTATGCCAAAAATCATTAGGATATTAATTAAAGATCATGTTCCATGAAGATATTTTGTAAATTTCCTACTGTAAATATATTAAAACATAATTTTTGGTTAGTAATATGCATTGCCAAGAACTTCATTTGGACAACTTTAAAGGCGATTTTCTCAATCTTTAGATTTTTTTGCACCCTCAAATTCCAGATTTTCAAATAGTTGTATCTCGACCAAATATTGTCCTATCCTAACAAACCATACATCAATGGAAAGCTTATTTATTCAGCTTTCAGAAGATGTATAAATCTCAATTTCGAAAAATTGACCCTTATGACTGGTTTTGTGGTCCCGGGTCACAATTGTGAAAAATTCAAATTTAACAGATTACTTGTCTTAGCACATTTATCGACATAAAAAGAGATGACTGAGGAAAGACTAGGAACAAGAGCAGGAAATGACAGGTCGGATGCGATGAGTGAACTGCAGACCATGTCTGCAACTGTATGTCAACTTAAAAGTGTGCAAACTTTAATAAGGATGCTGATGTCTTTGTTAACAGAGGTACATATTCTAAAGTCCCTTGCAAACAGTTTTCCTCAGAACTGACTCTTTATTAGAGCAGAGTAAATTGGCTTAGGCTAAAAAAAAACATGTTTGTTCTTTCATGACACATATTCTTAAATAAATCTTCCTGTCTGACACTGTGGTGCCATTTACTCAAACATCTAAAAACAAAGGTATGGAAATTACTTGGAAAAAATGTTAACAAATTGTCAATATTATAATAACACTATATTCATACATAATTTATGGGTGTCATTTAAAAAATTGATATGGAAAGTCAAATGGAAGAAATTAAATCTAATTAAACACAAAAAACAGTTTAAATAATGACTAGCAAGTTGTTAATTTATTTGCACAAGGCAAAGGCACACAATAATCACAGGTTTTCTTATTTGTTCACCTTTGTTAGCATAATATATACTACTTTATTAAATAGACCAGTTTTTTAACTGATGTTTTATTAACACCAATAACAGAACATGATAAATCATTTAACAAATTTTTATTTAAAGAAATATCATAAAAAGCAATGCAATAAATGTCACACACCTTTGTTGCTATTTAATCGAGTCAAATAACTCAAGAGCTTCAAAGATTAAGATTTGCATGTGTGTCTGTTGGTGGAAACGGTTTTAAACAAAAGACAGACTTTTGGAAGGGTCAAACTTCTCATGATAGTGCTGGCACTGTGGGAAATTTTCCATGTAGAAGAGTTTGTTTATGAATGGCTTTCCAAACAGTGGCTACAGAAGGCAGAGGATGATGTTTCTTATTTACTTCAGAGAGGGATTTTTACATTTACAAAATGTGTGGTTTATGTCAGTGCAAATGCTAGCAAGTGCTTGCCTGGGCATTGCTATGGTGCTCTGGGTGGCTACTAGCTAAATTATAGCTTAAAACAAATAAATAATAATAATAATAGACAAAAGTACATAAAATTACACAAATGAAAACATATTTATTATTTGTTTATTTTAAAATACCTCTAAACAGTTAATAAATATTATAACTGTATATAAATCATTCTAAAATAATAATATTAAGAATCTATGATATTCTGGTCCCTGGATATGGTTTGGGTTTTTTATTTAACACATAGGGGACGTGAACGGAACTACTACATGAACCGAGTAGAGTAACTGAAAGTGAAATAGATCAAGGCTCTTTTCATAATGACTGATAACGCCCTCACCACCCATACGAACATCTGATTGAGCTACTTCATTCCTTTCACGCCTGGTCAGAGTGTGCTTGTGCTTTCTAAGAGTTTAGTTATTGAGGAAGGAGCTTCAAAGAACCACTGCTGCCACAAAGACTTCACAGCATTGTGAAAGAATTGGGCAACTAGCACTTGCCAAAGGAAAATTAGCACATTTCTTCAATCTGCATAGCATTGTTTCTTACCTCAAACTTGTGCCGTTTCTCGTAAATGGGAATGATGAGTCTCGCAATGTGTGTTATGAGCTCAAACCTCTCGGCTTTCCACAGACCCTCAACACATACCTCCAACTGCTCAACCAGGACATCCTGTCACACATGTACAACTGAAGTTTCACAAATGCATCTTTTGACTCGTTCGTCAAACATACTCCTGATAGGGTCTTTTATGGGGTTCGATCTGTCGGGTGTTGTTTACCTCAGTGTAGTACACATCTTGCATCCCTACGTCTTCTTTCATTGCTCCTTCTTCATCAATGTTGTGGGTGGTTTTCTTAAAAGCTGCCAGTCCACTTGGGAACTGCTCTGAAACAATAAGATAATATGCCTCTATATTAACACAAGATTAGCGAAAACCCTTTATACTGTTTACAAAACATATGAATCAATTTAAACCTAATAAAATGAATTGTTTTGCTTGAAAAATGTGCTTGTGCCATGTTTCTTTAAAATAAAGACATCAAAGAAGGGTTGACTTTTGGTCAGATTTTTTTTTTTCAAATGTAATGTAATGAAATGTAACACATTTTTATTTTACCACGCTTTTTTCTTGTGTATCCATATACAGTTTGGGGCCACGGTACATAAGCTATTTCATTATTAAAGATTACTCATGAAAAGCTGATGATTAGGATTACAAAATAACTGCATCACTGTTACCAACACATGACTTCTGAGAAACATACAGCAGTCCTTTAAACAATACCATTTTCATCTTTGGTTTCTAGTTATGTAAATTTGTGGGTCCTGCGACATCCTTTTAGTTTTACATTGTAGAAGTTTAGGGTGGCACAAACCTCTAAACTGCTAGCAGTTAACAAAATTCATTTGCTATTTAATTGGCAAAACCGTTTTTAAAAACGATCAAATATATTAAAAGATTTCTGTTAATGAATGCTTTATTTAAAATAAAAACGGAAGAGAAAAAACAGGTTTAAAATGCATTCTACAATACTCGAGACACATTGTTTGAGACTTTGCATTGCCATTTGCATTATGCACCACAAATTAGGGCTAGGATAGTAAAGTGTTTGTCCTGAGCAGTACCATTATTTGCATGGGGGAAAATGAGGGAAATTACATGAGCCACAGGTATTTATTGTTTTTGTGTTGTTCATTTATAAATGAAAAACGAAGAATTAATGTATCATTGTAATATGAGGTCAGACTGATTCTAATTTAGCGATCAGTGTAAAATACAGTTACGGCTGATTTATAGGACACATAATCTAAGGAAGAATGTCTTTACTCCTAATAAATGAGCATGAACCCTTTGTTGAAAGTAAAGAAACCTTTGCAAACTTACTTTTCCTGTGCAAATACTCTGCCACCAATGCAGCAACATGAACATTACACATAGCAGCCTGTGAAAATACAACAGCAGAGAAAATAAGGTTCACATCACTAAGAAAACAAATCTCACACACAATGAACTGAACTTAAAGGGGTCATATGATGCTATTTCAATTTTTCCTTTACTTTGTTTGGCCTTCCAAAAGAGGACGATATCCGCTTTGTCATGCCTGGAGCTGATCCGTGCTGGTCGCTGAAGAGATACATCAATTTCGCGCTGTGGATTGGCTTTCACCGTGGACGAAGCGGAGTCCAGCCCGGGGTCGCCACATGTGGTTTAGGTAAAGTACTTTGTCACTTTAGCCGCTGGCCTCTGCTTACTCTAGGCCACCGTGTGTGACTCTGTGTATCGTTGTGAAAGCGAAACTACTTTGTTTGGCCTATGTTTTTGTTTCGTCGCTCCGGCCTGACAGGGCATCACAGTATGGTAGCGCCATAACATTTCCATCCCACGCTTGAGGTATTTGGCCAATCACAACGCACTGGATATCTGGCCAATCACAGCACACCTCGCTTTTTCAGACCGATTAGCTTTGTAAAAATCGACGCGTTTCAGAAAGGCGGGGCATAGAGGAGAAACAATAATGTACAGTATGTGGAAAATAATGTGTTTTTTTAACCTTAAACCGCATAAACACATTTCATTACACCAAATACACAAAATAATGTTCTTTTTAGCAACATCATATGACCCCTTTAAGCTCATCCATGTCAAAATGATTTAAAGGAATAGTCCACTCAAAACTGAAAATTAGCTGAAAATGTACTCACCCTTAGGCCATCCAAGATGTAGATGAGTTTGTTTCTTCATCAGAACAGATTTGGAGAAATGTAGCATTACATGACTTGCTCATCAGTGGATCCCCTGCAGTGAATGGGTGCCGTCAGAATGAGAGTCCAAACAGCTGATAAAAACATCACAATAATCCACAAATCATCCACACGACTCCAGTCCATCAGTTAACATCTTGTGAAGTTTGTTTCTTACAAACACTCAGCTTTTCATTCACAAGAAATTAATCGTGTGGATTATTGTGATGATTTATCAGCTGTTTGAATGCTCATTCTGACGGCACCCATTCACTGCAGAGGATCCCTTGGTGAACAAGTGATGTAATGCTAAATTTCTCCAAATCTGTTCCCATGAAGAAACAAACTTATCTACATCTTGGATGGCCTGAGGGTAAATAAATATTCAGCAAATTTACATTTTTGAGTGAACTATTCCTATAACTATCCCTATATGTTTTAGGGGATCCACTGCACAAGGAACTACTGTTATATAATCTTTTCCATTGTTGGATATATTCCCAGTATGCAACTAAAATAGAAATATTAGAGAATGCTGGCAAGGAAGTGACCTTTAATCCAATTCAGTTCCTGTTTTTTATTCTGTGGGGGATATATTTACATGAAGAATTAAACAGTGCTGCTAACCTAAACATATCAGAAGAGTACGGAACAGATTAAGCCCAATTTTTAAATAATGAATAAATCAAGTAACGTAAACAGAAAAAGTTAACAGCAATGAAAGTCTCTTGTGAACTGTTGATAAATGATCAAGGATTGACCAGTGTTCAGTCAGGCAAGGCTATGACAGGTGCTCTTACAAAGATTGTTTAAAGGATACCCTGAACTTTACTGCCAGGAGGTGGTTTCCAGAGGGTTGCTTGCCATTAATTATGGTCATAAAATATAACTGGTTTATGTGATGCTAAAGTTTTTGTTTAAAGAAATCCCCAAACAGGCGGTCCAAAACAAAAATGGGGAAAGGTGAAAATACATCAGTTTCAAATAAAAATAAAACATTTATCAAATGCATCAAAAGACAATTGATGTGCATAAAGCCCAATAGAGAATTAAAGTCTGACAAAATATATTGTGCCCTTGTAAGATTCTGCCTATCTGTAACTTCAACTTCAACTTTATTTATTTATATAGCACATTTAATTGCAACTAAGTTGCCCAAAGTGCCCAACAGTATGCAAAAATATATAATCCAAAATATACATAAACATAAAATACAGTATAACCTTAACAATAGTGAATATTTTCACACGCACCTAGGGAAATTCTCAAGAACCAAGCTGAACAAAAAGGTCTTCAGCAGTCTTAAAAACCTTGATAGAAGGGACCTGCCTAATATAGAGTGGGAGGTTATTCCACAATTTAGGAGCAACTACTGAGAAGGCTCTGTCACCCTTTGACTTCTTTTTAGTTTGAGGGACTGCCAGCAACAGTTGATCCGCCGATCTTAAGGTCCTGGCTGATGTAAGAAATCCTAAAAGATTACTAATATATACTGGAGACAAGTTGTGGAGTGCTTTAAAAACCATTAATAAAATGTTATAATCAATTTTGTACTGAACCGGCAGCCAATGTAGGGAGGATTACAATAGTCTAGTCTTGAAGTAATGAAAGCATGAATAACGATCTCCAAGTCTTTAAAAGTAAGAAAGGGCTTTAACCTAGAGATCAGTCTCAGTTGATAAAAACTGCTTTTCACAACAGATTTTATCTGTTTTTCAAAACTAAGGGATGAATCGATTATAATACCCAGAGTCCTCACGCTGTCTTGCACAGTTATACCTAAGGGAGCGATAGTGCAGGCTATCATATCTTTCACTTTTGGTGGGCCAAATATTACTATCTCTGACTTCCATTCATTAAGCTTAAATTATTTGAAAGCCAAATTTTGACCTCATTTAAACAACCCAACAATGTCTTTAAGGACTGCTCATTCCCAGCTTTTACTGGTAGATACAACTGTGTATCATCTGCATACACATGATATAATATATTGAAGTGGCCACAGATGGATCCCAGGGGGCACATGTACAATGAAAATACCTAAAGTTGACCTAAAGTTGGTTGAATGAGTGTTAGAAAAACTTCAAACTTTAAAGTAAACTAAACGTTTTCCTACAGCAGCCTTTTCAATGCCTTCTATAAAAGTAAAATGTTAAATAAAATGTATTTTATCAAATGTATCACTAGATCATTTAGACTGTAAGATGATTACATCAAACATTGAAGCTGATGGTTTAAAAAGAACTGGCATTTGGTATTTAATATATTTGGTATTTAATATATTTTATATTTGTATTTGAACAGGGATTTATATAGACAAACTTTTTAAAAAAGAGCTTTTGACAACTGAATACTGTGCCACATAGATGCCGATTTATGTTTGTGCCGATGGGTGCCCAACTTCAGAGCTGTTGAAACCAGAGACACTAAATAAAACCAAATAATCCACATATAAGATGAAATCAACAGATGCAAGGAGTATTCGATGAAGCCCGTGTGCATTAATGTTTAATCTAACTGTATAGAGATTTTCATGGATGAAATGAACAAATACCCTGCTAATTTTTTCCGACTTTGAAGCATAGCCTACTGCCACATAAAACTCCATGCGATAGCCTAAATATGAGCTACTGATAATGAAAACTGCTCAAACACAGATTTATCCAGGCCCGGTTCCAGAATTAAATACTGAGGGTGCTTCAGAAATTAGTGAGTG
Source organism: Sinocyclocheilus anshuiensis (assembly GCF_001515605.1). Lineage (NCBI taxonomy): Eukaryota > Metazoa > Chordata > Actinopteri > Cypriniformes > Cyprinidae > Sinocyclocheilus > Sinocyclocheilus anshuiensis. The sequence goes on along the minus strand of NW_015557451.1, from coordinate 253,434 downwards.
TGCTCTAGCCTCAATGCACATACATTTTTACGTATACTTTTGTCCTGTCCATTGCTCTTTCGGGTGTGAATCCCGCATAAATATGCGGATGTCATTCCCTAAACTTTGCAGCATGTATGTGGCCGAATGGATTATATATAGCCTAGAAAGCACACAAAGAGCACTCCCTTTATAATCACTAAAAAGCTGTCCCTCGTCTTATCAATTCGTCTCTGGTGAAACTGATTGCAGGGATATAACTAAAGACAGGACAAACTAACAAAAACATAAAAACAACTGCGGAGCACGCCACGGAGGCAGCCATCAGCGTCGGCGCCATCTTTATTCATTCTCACGATCTCATGAAGTTTTGTTATAATGAGTGGATTCAAGCTTGCAAAACTCAGCACTAGACAAAAACTGGTGTTTTGAGTGGCGAGTGGATTCTAACTTAAACACTTCTAACTGGCCATTGTGTTCAAGAACTCAACAGATATGTCTGTGATTGGCTACATTGCTCAACAATGCAAAAAAAAGCTGTAAATAGAAAGCTTTTGACGCTCTCCAGACAATCTCAAGCACAAATATGCACTGGATAGTTTGCCAGATATGTTTCACCAATATGATAGTGAATAGAGAATATCTTGAGTTTTTCCTGTGGGTGCTCGGGAATCGGCGCATATTCTGTGCCATGTGGTGGTGTTTAATTCATTACAGAAGCCTGTTCCCTCCTCAGAGTACAAAATAAAAGGAGGTAATTGTGACACAGTTTTATTATTAAAAATGAAGTTTCAATTGTTAGCTGTTTCTCTGAAACGGAAACAGGTCTCCATACAAAAGCCACTATTATCTTATTGTGACGAGTGGGGTGGGGCCTAGAGCCGTGGGACTCGAGACCGGTGAGTGGCGCAGGTGTCGCTCATCATCCTTTACTCCACAGGCCTCGGCCCGCCCCACTCGTCACACTTATATAAAACTAACGTTTTCTGTTTCTATATAGGGATATGTACCCTAAAGGTGAAATCATCTTCACATGAAAAATACACCCAAAAATTGCAAAAGAACTGCACAATACATGAAAGATGCAAATAATCCTACTAACCAGATCTTTTGAAAAATATTGTGCCATTTATAGATTAACCAGAAAAATAAATGGGGAAATTTTTTTTTACTTATGCATCTATACGGCATCTATCTATTTTTCCCTACTCTCAGCTAATATTGGTTGCTGAAAACATATGTAGTTTTGGTGAGCTGATGCAAATTTATTGGTATTAAATTGAAAACCGAATGAAACAATGTATGGCATTATGATAAACATCTGAAAACAAACACTGTGTTTCCTCTGAAATTTCCACCGTAAAACAGCTGATATGATCTGTAATCTGTGTGTAGAATGATATTCAGGGTTTACTTACAGCTTCAGGGTGAGGTGGGGCTTAAAATTGGCCTACAGGCATCATGACTGAGCATCTAATTTCATCCATTTAGAATGTGTTGTTTCCAAAACAAGTTGACATGGAGCCTTTCCAATGCACCTGCACCAAAAAAACAACACTGCATCACGTGCTCAAAATAACATACCTCCGAAAAGTCTCCATTCTTGCTGTGTGCTCGTGCCATGCTGTCCAGCCATGTCCGCCTGAGCTCCGGAGTGCTGGCGTACGATTGGGCGAGACTGTACTGAAGGTCGAGCAGCATTTCTGGGTCTTTTTCGTGCTCACGCATCTGAGCAGTGGCCATCAAAACCGTACGAATTCTCATCGTCAGACACTTCACTTCAGATGGAAACGTTGTGGTCTGGGGAGACATATAGATCATCCAGATTTCATCTTTTAAAATGTAAACAAATATTTACCAACAGAAGCAAAAATAATTCTACTAAGAAATATACTAAAAAACTTAAACTGAAAAATACTAAGTGTTGCAGCTGTTCGCACAAGTCACAGTCCTCTGTGCTATTTTTAAATTCCTGATCTATGCTAATTTTATTGACACCGTGTGTTGCGGCTTTTTCTACATCTCACAAGAATGACTTGGCTTTGTTTTAAAAAGTGGTGGGGACAGTGTTGTGGGGTTGTGGTTTTTTGCAATTACTTTGAAAGTATCATCTTGTCTGCACTCAGAACTTGACATCTGCCATTTATTACACGGCTCTCTGAAATGCTTAATATAGACCTGAGTCAGGGCAGCAGCATATTTAGTTTTAGACAGGAATGAAAACGAGGTTGCTAGGGATAAAAAATACAGTGCGTTCAATGGATTGTACTGTTGTTTAACAACATGCTGATTGTTCAGCTGAAAGTTGAAAGTTTTGAGTTGTGAAAACACAATCTAGAACCTTTATACAGTGCATGCCATTGTAAAGAACATAAGTCTATCCCTTACAGCCTTGTTTTCATCCGTGTTAAATTCGATATGACATCTAACCTGACTATGGTCTATTCCGCGATAATGACTGTCATCAATAGCAATGCAGTATAATGACTGCACATCGGTTATTTGAGGCCGGCGCTTCTTTCATGTCTCTTGTATCACACTGCAGACGCACTCTCTCTCTATCATTCAGATACAGATTATGCCATCCTGTGCCCCAGTTATCAACTAACTGTTACTAACTGTTCCAAAATCACGACTGAAAACCAAAGGAATAATAATAAGCAGCTTTCCCTATTGCTTGCGTGCCAGTGATTATCCCTCTTGCTTGCCATAGGTTGCCGACCCCTGTGCTATATAGACAAACCTTAACTCTATTTACTGTAAAATGAAACCCAAGGATTTCCAAATGAATGCTAACAGGCTGTTTATTTTTCATAAATCTAGATAAATGCATGGCAAGGTTTATACAGTACATCAGGCCCCTGATGTTCTGGATGGCGCAAATGTGTTTTGTGTTACATCTATAAATAAATTATGAAAAAGATGCTTTGTTTTGACTTTCAAAGAGTGCTGGGGATATTTACCAGCCATGAACGGCCCCTTAATGAAAATTATTTTTGAGGTAGATTGAAAAATGACTGCAGATTCCAGCTTGAATTTTCTACTGCACCTTCATGGCTTTATCACTGTTGGCAAAGTTGTTGATGATGGACAGTGACTCCTGGAAACGTGAGCTGCCTGTCAGCGCCACATCAGCGATAAGCTGGCTCACAGCGATGATGATCTAATGGTCAGAGTGGAAACAAAGACAAAATATCAACGCAACATTCCACAAACTTTCTTGGGTCACACAAGAGCAGGCACAGGTTAGTGTACTTATTAACCAAGGGGACAACATTGTCAGTTAAAGTCATGCTTGATTTCTAAGAAATGTGCTTGAGAAAAGAAGAGTGAAGAAAAAGAAAAATCAAGGTAAATCTAACATGTGAACATAATATTTTTATTGTTCATTAAGCTGAAATTTATGCAAATGTATTATACAAAATAATGCAACCAGTATGAAAATATAATTTAATTGCGTGTAGAGACATACACTGCCAGCTATGAAATTTGCCCTGGCAAGACAAAGGAGTCAATTTATTTTATAATATATATATATATATATATATATATATATATTTTATTCTAAAATGTAATTTCCATCACAGGATGCTATTAAACACAATACTTTGTATGAGATTGTTTGGAAAAGACACTGTATGTTCATGGTTTTCTCTTGTGGCATTTAAATGACACCATTTTTAACCAAAAATTGATTTTTTGTTGTTGTTCATTTACAAGACAAAAAAATGTACCCTTATATTTATTGTTGAACATTGTAAGTAGACAAATTAAAAGTGAAAGTGTGAAGAGTGAGTTAATTTACTAAAAGTCCTCAAGGCCTAAACTGCCTCTATAATAGCTAAAGGAACGCCCTCATAGGTTTCAGGGAGTGAAAGTACAAGCAAAAAAGCACAGTTTTGCAGATAGCTCTAAAACACTGTGAATTCAGTGTGAATGCAAAAAATACTATCAAATGAGAGTTTGTTTTCATTTATAAGGGTAAAATTAAAAGAATTAATTTCAATTCATTGTAAGTCATTGCTTTGCACTGAGTAGAAATGATGCAGATGCCTTAAGACATGTGAGCGAGTGGTGTTCAGCTGAAGTTCAAACAACAAGTGAATGTGGCTTGACCTGTCTCACTGGCACCATGAGGTTTTATTACACCATGTAGACTGTATCACATGCTTTCGCACCTTCAGCAAACTTTTTGTGCTTTTGATAAGAGAACAATCAAAGACACCTAGACTGTCTTGATAAAAGCACATTCAAAGACACCTAGACTGTCTAACTAATATCAGATAAACAGAAATGTTTTGGATCTGAGCTTGTGACACATCGGATCGCACGCAAGTCGAACACACAAACACGAATGTCATGTTGAATTTAAACTGTTAGGTGCCGGTAAACTACCATTCAAATTTGGGGTAAAGTTTTTTTTTTTTGGAGTAATGATGCTGAAAATTCAGGTTTGCCATCACAGAAAAAAAATTATTATTTTTAATATTAAATTACAATTACAAAAGAAAACAGTTATTTTAAATTGTAACAATATATTTCACAATATTACTCTTTTTACCGTATTTTTGATTAAATAAAAGCAGTCTTAGGCTACGTTTACACGACAACGATGTAGTCGAAAAAGGAAAAGTTTTTCCCTTGTGTTTTTAAAAAGTTTCACGTATACACGACAACGTTTTCAAAAATGATTCGCGTTTACACATATCCGTGAAAATGGACAAAAACGCTGTATTACGTATGCCAGGCCAGTAGTTGGCGCTGTCACCTTGTTAGTAAACAGTACCTGTTGCCGTGTGTTTATGATGCGTCTCCGCTGTTGGTTGTGATATTGGTTGTAAGTAAATCCACACTTTGCTGAAGAAGCGTTAGCAAACTCTTAAACAGCAACAACAGTACCATGTACTCCGCCATTGTTGTGTATGTTTGTTTGCGCTTGCCTTTAAAATCGACACGTACTGCACATGTCTACATACCTAACGCGTACTACGCACACGCATGATGTCACCGTTTTCAAAGATTCCCGTATTGGGTGTTTACACGGAAACGACAACGGTGGCGTTTTCAAAAACTTGCACTTTGAAACCCGTTTTCAAAAATATGCATTTTCAGTCCCCAAAACGCAGTTGTTGTGTAAACAAACAGGCAAAATGCATAAAAAGTTTCCCGTTTTTGGCTGAAAACGTTGTCGTGTAAACGGCCCCTTAGTGAGCAAAAGAGACTTAAAAAAAATCTTAACCCTAGTAGCTATCTTCAGGGGTCTGGAATTCACTTGAATGAATCCAGAATTCTTTAAAATTAACTAAACCAACGCCAGCTCAGGAGGTGGTCTGAGCACGATTCGCTAAACTAAAGTAGACCAAGAAGAGATCTGACTCCAATTTCAAAATCAGGAATAGTGTAAATGAAAGAGAACTGGGTGATTTTTATTATTGTTAAAAAGATATTGTTATAAATCAGGTTTATGAGATTTCATAAAGTGCGAAAACACCCTTAAAAGCAACGTAGAGCTGCACACCATTTGAAATTTCAAGTTACCGCCCTCACATTCTTATTAGCTGACTGCCGACATACATGACTCAAACATGCGATCACTCCACTGTATGTGTAACAGATCAAGAGTATCGTCTGAGAGTCATGCATTGATAAATATGTAAAGCCGGCCGACTCGACATCACGTGGTGTCAGGTGTCGTGACGAGCTACAGCCAATTAGAGAGCAAGGCATGGGTTAAGGTCACCGGAAGAAAAACAACAGTAGCGAGATGGCTTAAAGAAATGTTTGGACACAATAAATGGAGCAAAAGTTTTCATCAAGCAAACAGCTTAAAGCGGTAACCCCCGGTTGCGGATCATTTACATAGAGTCACGTAGTGTGAAAACCACAACGACTTGGGGTGCTTTCACACCTGTAGATCGATTGCTTTGTTCAGAAACAGGGATTAAAATTATTACAATGTTGCTTTTTATTCTTGGTGCGGCTCACTTTCACACGGCAATGTTTCTAAACGGACCAAATTTGTTAATACAAGTTACGCGTGAGTAAACTGTTCTCTTATTGGTCAAAGTTCAGGCGATCTCGGACCGATTGTTTTGGCGTGGATCCGAGCGCGATTGCCGTGTTCACATATGCCCAAACGAACCAAGCTAAGGGGGGAAACGCGCCAGGTTCCGAAACAAACGGCCAGGTGTGAAAGCACCCTTAAAGACAGACAATCAAGTCATGTAGTCTGAACAGCACAGCGATCTGCCGATGTTTAAAGTTGTGTAGTGTGAACTTAGCCTTACCAGACACTGTCAAATTATATGAATCATATTAGTTTTACTGCAGGTTTCATATTCATAATCATATTAGTATTGTCTGCTTAAGGTATTTATAATCTTTCAAAAGTTTTCTACTTCAAATAATTGCTGTTCATTAACACTTTCTATTCATCAAAGAATCCTAAAAAAAAGAAAAAAAAAAGAAAATCAGCATATTTGAATTATTTCTGAAAGATCAAGTGAGACTGTAGACTGGAGTAATGATGCTGAAAATTCAGATTTTCCATTATAAGAATAAATTACATTTTAAAATATATTAAAATGTTTCTTGAGCAGCAAATCCACATAGAATAATTTGTGAAGGATCATGTGATGATGTAATGTTAACATTACAGTGATGAGTAATGGTCACTGAAAAAGTTGCCATAACTGGAATAAAACACATTTTAAACTATATATCAAAACAGAAAACATTTATTTTAAATTGTAATAATATTTCACAATATTATTGTCTTTATTATATTTTTGATCAAATTTATGCAGCCTTGGTGAGCATAAGAGACACTTCCAAAAACATTACAAAAATCTTACACGTCCCAAACTGCATGTAGTCTGAACAGCACAGCGATCTGCCGATGTTTAAAGTTGTGTAGTGTGAACTTAGCCTTACCAGACACTGTCAAATTATATGAATCATATTAGTTTTACTGCAGGTTTCATATTCATAATCATATTAGTATTGTCTGCTTAAGGTATTTATAATCTTTCAAAAGTTTTCTACTTCAAATAATTGCTGTTCATTAACACTTTCTATTCATCAAAGAATCCTAAAAAAAAGAAAAAAAAAAGAAAATCAGCATATTTGAATTATTTCTGAAAGATCAAGTGAGACTGTAGACTGGAGTAATGATGCTGAAAATTCAGATTTTCCATTATAAGAATAAATTACATTTTAAAATATATTAAAATACAAAACAGTTATTTTAAACTGTAATAGTATTTCAGAATATTTCTGTTTTACTGTATCAAATAAATGCAGCATTTGTGAGTGGTATTGTTTTGCTAACAACACAAGGTAAGTTCTATGTGACACCTGCTGTCATTTACCACTAAAAATAATTGACCCAAACAACCTTCTCAAGTTTGCAAAAACAAACTAAAATAGTTTATAGTAATGCACAGTGAAATTAGTCTAATGGGCAAGACATAACACCAGAATAAACTTTACAGCAAACAGGCTTTTTTGCATTCCTATCACAAATGAAATATGGCGCTACCCAGACTAAGGTCTATAGTGAAAAATTCAGGAACCGTACAACATGGTGACCACTGAGAGCTGCAGTTTTGCCTTTGTCGTGAACCAATGGGTCCCAAATGGGCAGCGATCCTATCAACTGAAAGGCATTTTAATTCGTGCTCCATTCAGTGCCTAATGACATAACGACTTTTGATATATGTTGCCTTAATGTTAACCTGACTATAATTGCATTTTAAATGTATGTTACTTATAATAATAAACAAAGATAGATTATGAAATTAAATATTTCTCATTCTTTAACTGCTCACCATACTAGTTTAGTATACTGTTAGCCTCTTAGCCTACTAAACCTATCATCTTTGATCATTTAAGAACATTGAAATAATAACATGTGAAACAATTATTAAATTGATCACATTTGATCTATTATTTGATAATTTGTTAAGAACACGCAAATAATAATTTGCACAATGTTGGTCAAGTTTTTGCAGCAAAAACAGTAAAGTGGTTTTAATGCCCATTAAAACATCTTACTCATGGACTCTCAGTGATGTGAGCTCATTAATCACCCCTTCAAACATGCAACCTTGCCGTAACCGCCCTAATTTTTAGATTACTGTACACCTCCATGTTCCACATAACACCTCCCCCACATCCAAATGATCTTTTACCGCAAAGTATTGCAACAGCTGACTGTTGACAAGGAAACATTAAAATGATGGACAGAGACATGTGCTGACATACAGTAAGATGAACAAAATGAACAAAAAACCAAAAGGCTAGATTTGGCAATCACTGAACTGTTTTCAAAGTAAAAGACAGTTGGGGCTCATAACTTGTATGTGTTACAGTTGGAAAATACACGGTCAAAAAAACAACAACAACAAAACAACAATGACAAGCTTAATAAGGTGAAATAATAGTTTTCTTAGATGAATCAGGTGGCTAATCAAATGGAGATGTTTGTATGAAATTGTTATTATATACCTGTAAGTGCATGCGCAGGAAGCTTTTCCTCTTGGTGTACTCAAAATTGTTCCTCATGAGCAAGTAAAGAAGGGCAGACGCTTCCCCACGTAGGACACTTAGTTTAGACATGCAGCACTTCAAGACTTCATAACACAGCGAACCACACAGAGTTACACGGCCCTTAAAAAGGGGAACCTGGAACTACAATACATAGATCAAAACACAAACACATTAACGTTCAAGTAGGAAATTCTACAACATCTTGAAAACATCTCTTGTCGTTGCATTTGAAGATTGTGGTCATTCTTTAAAGCAATAGTTTACCCAAAATAAAAACAATTCTCATGAATTACTCATCTTTATCCTTTGTTCCAAACCTGTATGCTAAAAATGTTGAAAAAGATAAAGCTGCACCTTTGCATTAGCATTTAGGTGGGGAAGGTTGAGTAAATTATCATTTTTTGAGAGACCTATTCCTTTAAAGTTTGTAAAAGAAATATATTGATCTCACCTTGATGATAAAGGCTCGCAGAGAGGCAAAGATGTGTTTGATTGCTGTTTCTGATTGTCCGGCTTTTAATAAAGTGAGGTACGTGTCAAAGACCTTCGTCATCAGAGCATTGTGACCATCACTGTCCAGCAGTTGATTCTGTCAGGATCCATTAATTACATCAGTTTATGAAAGAATCAACATATCCAACCAACAGTAAAAGCTTTGCTTCATCATGAACACTAGGATAAGAATATCCTAGAGTCTTGGTGATTACCTTGAAGCACTGAGTGAAGAGTGAGAGGACATCCAGCACAGTAAGGCAGGCCTCTGTCGACATATTCCCCTCAAGCAAAGACTGATGGTTTGTCTCTGCTTCTGTAGGACCTCCAGCTGAAATACAAGATTACACAAATACGAGCTAAAATCACAATGCAGAGTGAAAACAACTGGCGTCACTCAAAACGTTTGTAAAGAATTCTGTAGTTTTCATGTTAATCTCATAGTCATAAGACTATATTTTAGAAAAAAAAAAGAATTATGGTCTAAGCCAAGAGAAATTAAAGACTATAGTTGATTATGGTAAGTGTGTAATTTTTTATGTTAAAATACTTTCTCCTAAACTAACTTATTTTATGGATTTTTAAAAAAATTATTAATATTTTTATTCATCAAGGATGCATTAAATTGATCAAAACTGACAGTTACAAAAGATTTTTATTTCCAACTAAATTGTTTTTTTTGGGTTTCTGTTCTTCAATGAATTCTAAAAAAAAAAAAAATTATTCCACAAAAGCAGCACAACTGTTTTCAACATTACTGATGATGATAATAATAATAATAATAATGTTTAAATAAAAAAATGTTTCTTGAGCAGCAAATCCACATAGAATAATTTGTGAAGGATCATGTGATGATGTAATGTTAACATTACAGTGATGAGTAATGGTCACTGAAAAAGTTGCCATAACTGGAATAAAACACATTTTAAACTATATATCAAAACAGAAAACATTTATTTTAAATTGTAATAATATTTCACAATATTATTGTCTTTATTATATTTTTGATCAAATTTATGCAGCCTTGGTGAGCATAAGAGACACTTCCAAAAACATTACAAAAATCTTACACGTCCCAAACTGC
>NW_015557451.1:239634-243290 GCF_001515605.1 Sinocyclocheilus anshuiensis | reverse complement strand
TTTTTTGAACATTAAAGCATGTCAACATATTCTGTTACACCAAATACACAAAATAATGATCTTTAAAAAAGCATCATATGACCCCTTTAAAGTAAAGATTCAAGGTAAATTAAGTTGTTATATTACATAACATTTTATTATGATATATATTGAATTAGGTAAAGTTTTTCAGTTTCATTTTGTCCATTGCATTTCAGTATGTTACACTGCGTTATGTTTTGTAGGATAGCATAATATATCATTATAGAATCAGAAAAGATATGAAAATCGCGTAGCATAATGCAAATTTTCACAGTAAGAAAGGGAATAACTTTTTTTTTTTTCCGAATCTTTGCAAATCGCCTTTCCTAATAATGTGCTAATTAGCAAGTTTCACGATGAACAGTCCCTAAAGTAAACAGTCCCTCAGAGAGCAGCTTGGAAGAGAGGGGCGGGGTCAGCAGAGCTCATTAACATTTAAAGGAAAATGCGTGCTCTGAAAAGAGCTGTTTTTGACAGGGTAAAAGAGGTGTTTTTTACACCACAATTGAGAAATTTTAACCAAACTATGTTACAGACTTTATATCAACTTGTGGGAAATGGGCATCCTATGACCCCTTTAAGCTAACTGAGACTTGTTATAGCATTTGCATGTCATTGCTCTTTTGTTGATTTTGATTGCTTCCATTGTCCTCATTTGTAAGTCGCTTTGGATAAAAGTGTCTGCTAAATGACTAAATGTAAACGTAATGTAAATGAATAAAATAACATGAATACACGGATTACCCATGTTCAGGGTTAATGAGGTGTCCATAGTGCTGAACTGCTGCAGCTTTGCTTGCATTAGGCTTCCTCGACCTCGCAGCACCGGCATGGTCTGAGACTTCCTGTCAGATGAGAAGAGTTTCGACACCCAGGGTTCCTGGCTTCTAAACAACACACACAAACAAAGCAATGCTAATCTTAATACCACTGCTTATTTGAAAGCACAGGGGGGTAATGAAATGTAAAGATCTGGCTTTGATGACACGATAGCACGATAGTTGTGGTTCATGTAAATATGAGTGATCTGAATGTGGTTAATTCTCAAACGGAAACATGTTGTCGTTGTTGAGTCCCTATCAGGCATACCGGCTGATGTTTCGCTTGCCCACATAACGGAACTGGACTATGCAGATCCTACAGACAGAGAAGAATGAAAATTAGCATATTATTCAATATAAAGCCAGACAGTGATTAAACAGAGGGTCATGGGAGTCATGATTTACTTTCTGGCAACAAACTTTTATATTTTCAACCACTTTTCAGGGCCGAAAATCCAGATTAAGACCTGAAACTTTCCACAAGTATGCAGTTGCTTCCAGCTACACGAGCTGGATTTCACATTTTGTCAGAAAGCGATTTATAAAGCAACACAGCTGTGTACACTGCATTCTCAGTGACAACATTTAAAAAAAAATAATACTTTTATTCAGCAAATATTCATTAAATTGTTTTGAAGGGAAAGCAAAGACTTTTACATTGTTACATTGTTTTCCATATATATATTTGAAATAAATGCTGTTCTTTTAAACTTTAAACTGTTCGGTCACACTTTATTTTAAGGTCCAATTCTTGCTATTAATTAACTATTAACTACGACTTTTGCCTCAAAATCCTTATTACTGCTTATAAATAGTTAGTAAGGTAGTGAAGTACTAAACATTACAGTAGCTACTAAACATGCTGCCGACTGTCATTAAAGGGATAGTTCACCCCAAAAAATGTATTTCTGTCATTATTTACTCACTCACAATTATTAATTTCTTTCTTGTGCTGAACACAAAAGAAGATATTTTGAAGAATGTGAGTAACCAAACAGTAGCTGGTCCACACTGTTTTTTTCAGTAGGAAAAAAATACCATGGAAGTCACTGTGGACCAGCAACTGCTTGGTTACCCACATTCTTCAAAAATAACTTTTATGTTCAACAGACGAAATAAACTAATTCAGGTTTAAAACAACATGAGTAAATGATGGTATAAAATTTAAACACTATGACAGAATTGAAAGACAGATGACAGAATTTTCATTTTTTGTGAACTATTCTTTTAATGTTAATAAAACAACAAACCACAGAAAAAAAAATCACTCACTGCTCTTGACTGATGAACTTATCATCAGTCAGTTGCTTTAAAAAAAAAAGTATAATTGATGTACATAGTGTATATAGTGTTTCATTTTAATATTTGTTCATTCAATTTCTTGAATGTTACTGCTAAATACTGTAGGCCTACCTGAAAAATAAAGCACTGTTTGTTTTATTTGTATATTATGTGTATTTGTAATGTATATCTTTGTTCTTATTTTCTAATAACAAAGATAAAATAATGACAAAGATTTTTATCTTTGCTCACTTTGGCCTAAATGTCTGCCATTCTTTTTTATTTTATATTTGGTTAAGGTGTAAGAGGTGTTATGTTTCTGTACTCTTCCATTTTTAGCAAATGAAGAAAACGTTGTCTAAAAACAATTTTTGTGATGGTTTGTATTTTTTGTGCTCTGTATGGAACATCAGTGCCTGTTTAAGTGATGAACTCCATTACTTGTGTTTGTTTTCAGACATGATAACAGACGTTTTATACTTGTGCTACAACTTTTTGGCCTGTGCTACAAAACTTTCAACCTCTGTAGCACCAGTGCTATGTGAAAAAAAAGTTAACGTACAGCCCTGGCGATGCACAATATTATCAGAACGTTAACAGAATCGGCCAATAAAGGCTTAAAATGTAAACATCGACATCGGCCGATTTGAAAAAATATACCGATATGCCTTGCCGAGGTGGCCATTCGTCCTCCATGGCTCCTCCCTCCGTCGGCTCCACCGTGGGCCACCATCATGGCTGTGGCCTGGGTCCTGCTTGGCTCCTCCCACTCCAAGTCCTTTCTGTCGCCTCCCTGGTGATATGGTGTAGCATAATGACTGTGGGCTATCCAGGCTACTAACAATATAGCTTATAATTGGCAAAGTGAAGGCTCAAGACAATGCAAGAAAGGATGACAGCCAGAATCACAAACGATCCAAGTCTGTTAAAAGTATGGTAGAGGTAAAGTGATTATCTGGCAATATCTGTGAATAGCTTGGGTCTATTCATATTAGACACAACAGGACTATATGTAAACTCTAATGCCATGACAAGATGTGCATACATCCATCTCGCGCATGTACAGTCTTCTGTCGGACCTCGAGCACAGAGGCCGAAATCATGCCACGTTTCCACTGTCAGGCCAGTAGCCTCGCGGCACTCCTGCAAAACCCGCCCTAAACACGCCTTCACTGGACTACGTCACACAATACAAAGTTCCACCAGCGAGAGGGAGATGAATGAAATAAATCGCTAAACAAATATATCAGACGCTGTCGTTTAGTCTTTATTTACAAACTTGGACACCACACGCAGCTATTGACTGACCACGAACAGGAAATAGAACTTGCTTGCGACATTTTTGATTTGTTAATGTCTCGCGGTCTTGCTGTGTTTTTTTTTTTTTTTTGAACAATTAAATTTTGGGTTAAAGTGTGTTGTAACGCAAGCGTTACTAAACATTTACCGAATAAAATATTACTGAAAATTGATTAGTAATGCCTTACACTACTGTGTTACAGCAAAAAGTAATCCGTTACTGTAATGCATTAC